>NC_142814.1:22714271-22836771 GCF_049724085.1 Artemia sp. Qi Xiang Cuo | reverse complement strand
TAAAATGTATATGACTCAATTAGTTTCAACTTTTTGCATAATCCAATGCTAAACAATTTTCACACAAGACTCGTCCAATTTGAAATAAAATAAAATGATTTATTTAAGTAGTCATTGATTTTCTGTATTTTAATCAATCGACTTCTGAAGGCTGAATATATCCTAATCATATTCTGGCAGGTTTGGATCTACCTTAATATTCATGCCCAGGCAAGAATTATGCAAATGAGATGTCGTTTGGTACCTTTGTCTGTATGTGGGTCATTAACCCAAATTTGTATTGTTCAATCTTTAGTTTAAAAATAAGGTCGTACAGTCTGTAGTACTGACAAGATCTAGTACCCAAATATGGTGTACGTCCGGTATGTAAAGATAGCATACTACTTATGATGGCCTTTGCCCTTTCAATAAATAAATATAAGATTTAGATACGTAATAAGCATTTCATTTAGTGAGTTTTTTTATACATGCAGATAAGTACTGGTAGATGAATAAAATAGATGTAAGTAAAATCTTGTTGGGTATAGAATAATAAAAAAAGCAACTTATTCCTCGTTAATGATATTTTCATTACTTAATAAATTTATGCAAGGTGGCAAATGTTGAGCGCAGTTCGACATCCAATTAACTATTACCAAAATGGCAAAGGCAGTGCAAATCAAAGGCAGTGCAATAGTGCTGCATAAGCAAAGAGCAAAGTGGGCACAATGCAGTATTTTTTTCTGACCAAGTTATAAGGCACGTATAGAAGGAGCTGTTATAAACTTTGGAAGTAGCTCATTCGATTTTTAATTGAAACCTTCTAGTGCCCTTTCTGAGAGTCAAAAGTGGCTGGAATGCAACCAGTCCTCCCATTACAGTTATCGTTTCTCCAAACACATCCAATCGAAATGTTGATATAGCCAATTTGTTCAGCATAGTTAAAATATTCTGTAAATAATGTATTTTGGAATGTCAACCCCCCCCCCCCCATGGCCATCAGGACAAGGGAAATAAGTTATGCCAGTTTCCCATTCCTGACCAATACAGTTTTTTGGAAGAGGTGATCGTATAAACTACGAAGGGAGCTCATTCGATATGAAATAAGAAATTCTAGTGCCTTTTAAAGAGTCAAGATTGACCGGAGGACACCTAGCCCTCCAATGCCTTCTTTTCCCCAAATACCTCCGAGGGAAATTTTGAGATAGCCATTTTGTTCAAAATAGTCCAAAAATCATTTAACAAGACCTCTGGGGTTGACACAATCCCCCAGAGCCTGAGGGCAAGGGTTGTAAGCTGTGACCCGGGGGTATATAAAGTCTTTTGTTGGAATAGGTGGTCTCACATAGTTTGGAGGAGGCTCATTTGATTGGAAATTGAAGGTTTTAATTCTTCTTTAAGAGTCAAAAGTGGCGGGGGGGGGGAGCTAGCCCCGCCATGCGCTCTTTTTCCCAAATGAATCCGATCTGAATTATGAGATAACCGTTTTGTTCAAAATAGTTAAAGGATCATATAACAGTGTCTCCAGGAATAACAAAACCACCCAGAGCCTAGGAGTAAGGGTTGTAAATCATGCCCCGGGGCATATAAGACTCTTATGGAACAGGTGGTCGTATAAACTTCTGGCAGGGGGGGGGCTCACTTGATTGGAAATCAGAGGTTCGAGTGTTCTTCTTAAGAAGAAATATTAATCGGAGAGCAACTAGCCCTCCCACACCCTCTTTTCAGAAATGTATCCAATCAAAATTTTAATACATTCATTTTGTTCAAAATAGTCCAAAGGTCAAATAACCATGCCTCCTGGGTTGTCAATGCTCCGCCCCTCCACAGTCCTCAGAGCAAGGGGTGTAAGCTATGCAAGTTGCCCGTTGTTAACATATCAGGTCTTTTATGGAAGGGGTGTTGGTATATACTCCGGAGGAGGCTAAATCGAATTGAAACCAAAAAATTCTAGTTCCCTTTTTAAAAGTTTTTAAAGAACTGGGACGAAATTTAAACTTAAGGGTAAAGAGCAAGGTGCTGAGGAGGATCAACCCCTTTCGTATACGTAATAATTTCTGTTCGTCTTAAGTTTTGACGTTGTTCCTTACTTTCAGTTGAAAAAACTTTTTTGTTTTGTTTAATTTCTGATAGTTTTTTAAATAATGCCAGGATATCCGGCTCCAATTCCTCGGAAAAGCCCCCCAAACCACACAAATATTCTCTGGACAATTTAATCCTGGCGAAAATTTACCCCGGACAATTATCCTTAACATCTCCATGCGTAAAATTGAGTCGGTAAAGAGAAAGCAAGAAACATAAAAGAAATTTCGTATAGAAATTCTGGCATATTCCCCCAATATAAAATTTCCCCTGAAAAGTTCAACCCCTGGAAGCTTCCCTCTCTATAAGAAATCCTCCCTCGTCCAGAATCCGCCCAGCATAACTTTTGTCCTCCTCTCCCCACCCGAAAAATGTATGCATACTTCCCAATAGCAAATACTATACGTAAACAGTGGGCAAATTCTATAACTTAAAGACCTCCAAAGACATAGTTATAGGGTATATCAACTATGCTGAACAAAAAGGCTATCCCAAAATTTTGATATGACGATTTGGGGAAAATAGTGGAATGAGAGGGGGCCTAGTTACCCTCCAATTTTTTGCGTCACTTAAAAATGGCACTAGAACTTTTCGTTTCCGTTAGAATGAGCTATCTCCCAAAGTTCTAGGCCCACTGGGTCGATACAATCACCCCTGGGAAAAAATAATAATATTAAAAAAAAATAAATAAACACGCATCCGTGATCTTTCTTCTGGGGAAAAATTCAAAATTCATTTTTCGAAGACGGCTCCATATTTATTCATGAAAATAATTTTTCTAAAAATTCACACTTTAACATTTTTTGGCCTGAAAACATATTCTGAAAACGGTCTAAACAGCTCACGACTTTTGGAAAAAATTTTTAAGTTCTTAATTTAGGAAAAAAGTTCATTGAAATGACGTCACATTCATAAACATTTAAAGAATAACTTACATAATTATTTCCCAGGGGAGATAGTATCGTTTTTGGTATCCATGACACATGCAAAATTATACAAGATAAAAGAAAATCCGGACAGCTAAAGCAAAAGGCAGTGAAAGTAAAGCGCAAAATTTAAGCTTAAAACCTTACTATTATTCTGCATGACCACAGTACCTTTTCTATGACGAAAACAATAAGAATTCCAAATAGGGATAGGTCCTTTTATTAGACAGTGAAACGAAAATATAAAAACAAAGACTCTAAATATTTCAATGATATATTTCACAGTCGGTCATCATCATCAGTAGAGTTACTGACCGGCTGTGTCATCGAGATATTTAGAGTCTTTGTTTTATATTTTCGTTTCACTGTCTAATAAAAGGATCTATCCCTATTTGGAATTCTTATTGTTTTAAGCTTAAAACCCTAAAAAAATTCTATATATGAGTGGGTTTGCCCCCTCATATACAGATCCTAATATACGAAATTTTCAAAGAACAACTTCTCAAATACAATGGCCGTTAAACCGAAATAAATAAAAATTTCTAAAATACTATAGAATTCCATCTTAATGAGTAGAGCTTGAATAGATCAGTCCCCCTTATATTTGGAATAATTTCTGTTTATTCCAACTTCAAGAATCGCCCTTTACTTTCATTCGAGAAAACTTGCTTTTCTTTTGCTTAAAAATTAGAATTTCAAGACGATCACAGTCTTAAAATGCACTACAAATTAACACAGTCTGCACATGTCCTTTGGAACTAGTGCCTACAACAAAGTACCCCAATTTAAGAAAATCTGCTTTCAGATTACTGTCTATATTGGGCCTAATGTGTTTTTGCGAGCCATTTCTTATAACAATTAAATAAAAAAAACAAGTTTTTTAAACTGAACGTAAGGAGCGACATTAAAACTTAAAACGAACAGAAATTATTCCGTATATGAAAGGGGCTGTCCCCTCCTCAACGCCTCGATCTTTACACTAAAGTTTTTTATTATTTTAAAAAATGAAGTTGTGAAACGGAGTCAAACTTTAGCGTAAAGAGTAAGGCATTGAGGAGAGGACATCCCATTTCAAATACGGAATAATTGCTGTTCGTTTTAAGTTTTAATGTCGCTCCTTACTTTCAGTTTAAAAAACTTGTTTTTTTTTTTTATTTAATTTATGATCGTTTTTTATTTAATGCAGCTTTTATTTTGGCTCACTGTCATTGAATAAGTAAACAAAATTTTGTTCCAATTCTTTGAAAATGACCCCTTAATCACAAAGGCCGTTAATTAGAATAAATAACTCTTATGAAAGTACTAAAAAATCTTTGGCTTAAAGAGCGAGGCATTGACTAGAAGGTGAACCCAGTCATTTAGCTAATATTTTTCTGTCCGTTTTATGTTTTGATGTTACTCCATAATTTAGTTTGAAAAACTTGTTTGTTTATATTTAATTTCTGATTTTTTTTTTTTTTAATAATGCTGGGAAATTCGGCGCCCCTTTCATAGCAATCTCCCGTATCCCTTGAAAACTTACTTCATGAAAAGATCCTCCCAGATAGCCCTCGACCCACCCCCACCCCCCACTACCAGAAAAAATTCCCCCAGAAAACGTCTGTATACTTCCCAATAACCAACACTATATGTTAACATTGGGTAAAGTTCATAACTTTAAGCCCTCCCCCTGGGGGCTTCGAGGGCTTAAGTCATCCTAAAAGACATATTTATAATATTTTCGACCATGCTGAGCAAAATGGCTATCTCGAAATTTTGATCGTGTGACTTTGGGATAAAAATGAGCGTGGGAGGGGGCCTAGTTGGCCTCCATTTTTTCTTGTCACTTAAAAAGGGCACTAGGACTTTTCATTTCCGTTCGAATGAGCCCTCCCAAGATATTCTAGGACCCCTGGGTCGATACGATCACTCCTGGGGAAAAGAAAAAAAAAAACAAAAACAAAAAACAAATAAACACGCATCCGTGATCTTTCTTCTGGCAAAAAATGCAAAATTCCACATTTTTACAGATAGGAGCTTGAAACCTCTACAGTGGGGTTCTCTAATACGCTGAATATGATGGTGTGATTTTCATTAAGGTTCTATAGCTTTTAGGGGGTCTTTCCCCCTTTTTTCGAAAATCAGGCAAATTTTCTCAGGCACATAACTCTTTATAAGTAAAATTTAACTTGATAAAACTTGTATATTTAAAATCAGAATTAAAATTTGGTTCTTCTGATGTATCTATTGGTATCGAAATTCAGTTTTTTAGAGGTTCGGTTACTATTGAGCCGGGTCGCTCCTTACTTACAGTTTGTTATCACGAACTGTTTGATGAAGTTTATAAGATTTAAGTACCGTTCACTTGCAGCATTTAACAGAAATAATTCGTGCCGCGCTAACAAACTGTGAAGTGTGAATCCAACTTCAGAAAATTAGCGGCTAAGTTTCGAACACACATGTCATCTACCAGAAAAAAATCAGCAGCTGTTATATAACAAAATTAAAACAAATGTACACATTTGTATGAAGACGTACTCAAGAAAATGAAAACTACATGAAAACTTATGTTCTTGGTTCGTTGTTCTTGTGTTTTTTCTCGTAACGAGATATTCTTGAACTTTGGATCCATCTGTAGTGAAGCTAGGTCCGAGCTGTAGAAACATAGGTAATTGAGAAAAAACCCTTTTTGTAACCTTTAACCTTGAATAGCTTACAAAATATACGCAAGATTTTAGGAAACTTTTCTACAACTTTTAGAATGCAAAAATGAGGGAATATTCGAGTTTCTAGCTTATTATCTATAATTCCAAGGTGGAACCCTGATTATGTTGGAGTTCAAATACGTACGTCTGTAAAGGTTAAATTTAGCTGCAAATTCTTCTATCGGACAATCTTCGGTCATACTATTAGAATTCAACTATTCCAATAAAAATAAAAGACTCACTCTGAAATAGATCTTCATCATTTGGAAATATAATGGCATCGTCGCTAAGCTGAGTATTTTGGGAATTTCCAAACTGACCATGACCAAGAACATAAAGTGCAAAAACCAAAAGGGTTGACATTTCTTTAAGCAACTATGAATAAATACTGTAATAACCCCGCAAATGTATTATCCTTGTATACCAACTTTTAATAGGTTGTCCATTTTAGGAGAAGCTTGCAGCGCTAATAATAAAAGCAGTTTGGCAAAAATACCTGTTTTTTAGTTGTTGTTCTTGCTTATTGTTTTGAAAGGACGATAAGATGCATTACGCAGGATTTTCCACTCTCATATATTTAATTTAAAAAAATGTAATTCTACATAGCCACTACGCCATATTTGTCAAAAAAGATGTCCTTCCTGAAATATGTAAGAGAGGACTTCTTTTTTTAGCATGTTTCCCTTAAGAAAATTGTTGGGGTAAAATTCTACTTTAGCTACTTTTGGCTTAGCAATAGTAGCAGTGTGCACATAACACTTTTGGTTGCTTCAACATCCCCTTAAACACAAGTTTTAAGTTTAAACTTAATACCATCAACCGTTCCTGAAGTATTTCTGATAAGCCCTCTTGACCACCTGTATGAGCATTATGTATTTCGATTTAGTTCCATACAGTTTCCATATTTCCCAAATTTTTCGCCTTAATACCCTTAGTTTTACTACCAGCAGTAGTAATAGTAGGAGTAGAATTAATAGTAGTAGCCTTAGTCTTAGTGGCAGTAGAAGTAGTAATAATAGTAGCAGTAGTAGTATGAATAGAAGCAGTAGCATTAGGATGCAAATATTTTCTTTTGGTTAGTTCAACATCCCCCAAAACAAGCCCTGTAGTTTCAACTTCAGACACCAAAATGTTCTTAAGATATTACTGTTACGCCCTTTTGACAGCCAGCATACAGAAAGTCTATTATGATTAAGTTTACAACCCTCCCCCCAAAAAAAATCCTTGAAAATTTCACCTTCATACCTTTAGGCATAGATGTAATGGTAGTATTGGTGGTACTAGTGCTAGTATTAATAATATTAGTGGTAGTACTAGTAGCAGCAGTAGTATTAATATATTGCCTTTATAAGTAGTTGCAATATAACTAGTAGTTGAAGTAGTAGTAGTAAATACAGCATTTACAACAGTATTAGTAGTAGTGTGCACATATTGCCTTTTGGTCAGATGGTCCTCCCCTTTTAACATTTCAACTTAATACCCAAATCAATTCTTGAGATATGCTCTTTTGAGAATGTACTTGTGCGTAGTACACTTTTCCCAAACCATCGTTCAATTTCTCCTCAATATTGTAAATGGAGTAGTGTGGTAGTAGTAGTAGTGGAAGCATGCAAATACTTCCTTTTTGATCATCTCCCTTATCATTTCCTGAAAGGTCCAAATTAATATACTCAGTCATTCCTGGCTTACGCCCTTGTGACAATCGGTAAGGCATACGCACAAGGTGTTTCGATTTAGTTCAACACTTCCCTCAACATTCTGTGAAAGACCCACCTGGATGCCCTTTGTCTTTTTGGAAAGTAAAGTAAAAAAACATACCTTTCTCAGTAACATATACTATACTATATGAAAACAATGAACGAATTGCCTAACTTACAGCCCTTGCCTTGAGGACGGTGGGGAGGCTGACATCCCCAAACACATATTTAATGGACCTTTCAACAACGCTGAAAAAATAGTTCTCTTAAAGTTTTGATTGGATGTGATTTGGAGAACGATAGGCTTGTAGGGGAGGGGCTGGTTGCCCTCCACTCAGTTTTGACTCTTTAAAAGGACACTAGACCTTCCAACTTTAAATCACATGAGCCCCACGCGATTCGAAGTTTATATGACCACCCATTCCATAAAAACCCTATATGCCCCAGGGCATAACTACAAACCTTGCCCCTGTGCTCTGGGGCTTGTTTCCACCTTGAAGGCATTGTTATATGGTCTTCGGACTATTGTGAACACACTGCCTAACTCAAAATTTCGATGGAATAAGTTTAGAAAAATTGGCTGCCAAAGAAGGGGGGACTAGTTGCCCTCCATCACGTTTGACTCTTAAAATAGAACTAGAACTTTAAATTTCTAATGAAATGAGCCTCTTCTAAAGTTAACACAACCGTTCTTTCCATAAATATACTAAAAATACCAACAGGGCACTTACAACCCTTGCCCCCATACTCTGGTGGGGGTGTCAGCCCCAAAGGCCGTTTTTGAACACATGACTATCTCATAATTTCCATCATATCTATTTGGGAAAATAGGACTTAAGGTGGGGGTGGGTTAGTGGCCCCATGATCACTTTGGCTCTTAAAAATGGCACTAGAACTTGTGATTTCCATTCAGATGAGCACTCACCAAAGTTCTTACGACCGACCTCTCCATTAAACCTTTATATGCCCGCCGGGCATAACTTACGACCCTTGACGTGAGGACTATGCGGGAGTAGTCATCCTCAAAGACATGATTACTGGACCCATCAACTAATCTTAACAAAATGACTTTCTCAAAATTTTGATTAGCTGTGTTAGGGGAAACGATCGGCGTGGGCGAGGGCTGGTTATCCTCTAGTAACTTCCGATTATTCAAAAGGGCACGAGAACTTTCAATTTCCTATCGAAGGAGCCCATTTTGAAGTTTCTACGACAACTCCTTCTATACGAAGTGCCCTGGTATAAAAAAAAGTAAAACATTGTGCGCATATCGCTCTTTTCTTAGGCAGTGCTATTGCGCTGCCTATGATAAGTTGTGGCTACCTTCACCGGCACCCTAACACCTAGAACAATAAAATGGTGGTAGGGACTCCTACCTGCGTTTTTCGAAAATTTTGGCCAAATTTAGTCTATAAGAGTAGCCCATAGACACTATCAAAATACCAACGAATTTGAAACTATTTAGATTTTCTACCAGATATCTCGCGGTAGTTAGTTGTATGTCCTAATTAAATTTATTAAACATACAAAGGATCAGTTATATATATATATATATATATATATATATATATATATATATATATATATATATATATATATATATATATATATATATATATATATATACTAACATATGATGTTATTACTGGGAGATTTTAACGCCCCGGTTGGTAGAAATAGGGATAGATGGCATCCCAGCCTAGGTAAATTTGGTGTAGGAAAAGAAAACAGTAATGGATACAGACTTTTGCAATTTCGTAGGTATAACAATCTAGTTATAACCAATACGGTGTTTGGTCATAAAATGGCTCATAAGTAAACATGGTATTCACGTGATGGTAAGACAGCAAACGTTATTGATTTTGTTATAGTAAACCGAAAACTGACAGAATCAACACAAGATACTAGGGTATATAGGAGTGCTGTTATCGATGTGAAAGTAAAGATCACCATCTAGTAGTGTCAAGGGTTAATTTATAGCTGAAATTTCGGAAGGCTAACTACCTCCCGGGAAGTTGTGATGTTGGTAGACTCCAGGATGAGAATTTCAGAGAAACTTTCCAGGAACAGTTGAATACTAATCTTGAGAGTTTAAAATTTGATAATGTTGATGATAGTTGGAATCATTTTAGAAATATAATTTGTGAAGTTGCGGAAGGTGTATTAGGGAAGAAAGCTAGAACTGCAGCTAAGAATATTAGTGAAAAAGCTTTATGTTTAAAAGAAAGGAGAAAGGACTTGTACAAGAATTATCTGAGTGATAGATTGTACGAAAACAAAAGAAATGTACAGAAAGTGGAGAAAGCATTAAAATATGAACTAAGGAGGTGTGAAGTGGAGGCCATGGATAAAATCGCCGAGGATCTGGAAGATACAGCTAGACGGCATAATAGTAAAATATTGTACTGGCACGTTAACAAATTGAGAGGGAGAAGTCAATCCGGACTTGTCCCAGTTAAAGATAGGAATGGGGTCGCAATTAGCGATAAGGAAAAAACTAAAGAGAGATGGGCCGAACATTTTGAGAACTTGCTTAACCGAAATAGAGTTGCAGGAAAATTAATAGAGGAAAATGAAAAAGTTTGTGATACTTTGGATGTGAAGGAAGATTTGTTTTGTGAGGAGGAATTAGCAACAGTACTAAAAGGATTAAAGAATAATAAGGCTCCAGGTGCTGATAGGGTGGTAAATGAGTTTCTTAAATATGGTGGCTCTGAGGTCAGAAATAAGTTATTGAAGATTATGAATATGATTTTGAAAAAGGGGAAGTACCTAACGATTTTAGGAAAACCTTAATTAAACCACTTTATAAGAAAGTGATAAAAGTGAGTGTGGTAATTATCGAGGGATTGTCTGGTCTCTGTAGGAAGTAAATTACTAAGTAATATGATAATTTTTAGACTGAGAGATGCTGTAGATAAAGTTTTAAGAGAAGAGCAGTGTGGTTTTAGAAAAGGGAGAGGTTGTGCCGACTAAGCTGTTACTCTTAGGTTTATAACTAAGTAGGGCCTGAAGGGTCAAATACCGTCGATCCTTAGTTTTGTATACTATAAACAAGCAACCAATTCTGTTGATCGAATGACTCTATTAAAGGTTTTATGCTTGTGTGGTTGACCATACAAATACGTTCAGGGGGCTAGTTTTATGTACGAGAATAACACTACTGATGTTGATGTTGTACCTAGGGGTCGCTGCTGGTGCTGTATTAAATCTGGATTTAGCAGGGCTGTGTTCTATCCCTCTTTATATGGATTATTTTGATGAACTTTGTTTTAAGGAGCACAGGAAAGACAATGGGAGGCCACAGAATCAAATGGGGAGGAAAAAGTTTCCGGGACTTGGATTATGCTGATGATTTAAGCCTCCTAGATGAAAGTATGAGCAAAATGAATGAAATTTTAGAGGTTTTGCGAGTTCAGGGTGCTAGAATTGGTTTGAAAATTAATGTTAGGAAGACTAAGTCACTAAGGCTAGGACGAAGTGAAGATGGAAAGGTGACGTTGGGTAATGAAAAGATTGATCAGGTGGGAAGCTTCACTTAACTTGGTAGTATTATTAGTAAAGATGGTGGGAGCAGTGAAGATGTTAAAAATAGAATAGCCAAGGCTCAGGGTGTTTTTTCACACTTAAAAAAAGTCTAGAAGAATAGAACGATAAGTCTGCAAACCAAGATTAGAATATTAGAAGCTACAATGATGACAGTGGTAATATATGGCTCTGAAGCATGGACGCTCCGAAAAGTGGATTAAGATGTGCTAGATGTTTTCCCGGGATATTGCTTATGGATTGTTCTGTGTACCCGGCTGACTGACCGTATTTCAAACAATAGGCTTTAGGAAAAATGTGGTTCAATACCGCTTTCTAGGGCTATAATGAAAGAAAGGTTGAGGTGGTTAGGGCACGTTGTGCGGATCAAGGATGACAGATTGTCGAAGATTGTTCTTTTCGGCCAACCGTCTAGGGCAAGACGGAAAGCAGGTCGTCATCATCTGGGGTGGGAGGATGTCATAAAGAAAGATTTAAAGGAAATGGGAACTTCCTGGGCGGGTGTAAAAAGGGAGGCTTTGAATAGATTGGGGTGGAGGAGGATCGTGCATAGCTGTGTTGGCCTCAGGTGGCTTGGTGCTGCGGTGAGTTGTTAGTAGTAGTAGTAGTAGTAGTAGTATATATATATATATATATATATATATATATATATATATATATATATATATATATATATATATGTGTATATATGTGTGTGTGTATATATATATATATATATATATATATATATATATATATATATATATATATATTTATTTATTTATATATATATATATATATATTATATATATATATATATATATATATATATATATATATATATATATATATATAATTAGGTGCCCGTGCACCTTAATACGTTTTTTTTTCTATTACAGGGATCCCTTAGCCGCCAATTTACGCAGACACGTTTCAGACCGGTAAGAATAAAGTTTTCTGGCCTTTTTGGGGGGCCCAGGCCGAAATGTATTTTGTTTTTTATTTAGCTCTTCTTAGCTCAAATAAGTGTAAGATAGAAAAGTTTGTTTTTTTTGACTGATTGATTATGATAAAAAAAGGAGCTAGAGGTGGCGCTTCAGAGGGGGGGCAGGGGGGAGGGGCCTTGCCCCCCGCTGAATATGCTGCCTTATTTTTAATTTTGTTCTGAATTTCTATTATATACATTAAAAAGCAATTGATGAGTTGCCCCCCCTGGAATTCAGCTTATGGGCGCCCATGCAGAGGTGTCTTGGGGTAGAAAGGGGCATGGAAGGCGGTGTTTGCCTTTCAATTACTTTTGACCATTCAGACACTAACGTAGAAACGCTTCACTCTTCACCAAGTTTTTTTTACGGAAGGGGGCTACTTGCCTTTCAATTAAGTTGGATCGTTGAGACGCCAATGTAGAAAACAAAACTGTCTACTCGACTAGAACCCTTTAAATGGGAGTTTGACTCTAATAGTTTATCTACCGCGAATACTACTTCATTATTTTATCTCGATATCCTTCCGGCTTATGGTCAAATTTTCAACCATTGTTGGAATTTTTCAAATTAATAGGATACAATCGTGAAGCAGGAATATATGCCCGAAAAAAGAATGTGTTTATTTTTATTACTTCTGCTATTGTCTTGTCAAAGCTCCTATTGCTGTAATCCAAAGACTTTAGACTACTTTAATAGTAAATTCAGTATTCCAGTAAACACGCCTTTTGAAATTCCTGGACCTGAGGGTAAGCATTTTTTTTTTTATCTCATGTAGGCCTAAATTGTATGAAGAGAAAAATAATATAAAAATACATCTCAGTTCTCTTTAAAATATATTAAATCATTTCAAAACCTCTCCTATTCTTTCTTTGTAATATAGTTAATACTGATTTGAATATGCTTGAATAACACAATATTTGTTGTTTTTTGGCGTTTAAGTGTAAAAGAATCTTTCGAATATAGATCGGCGTTTTTTTTTGTTTTTTTTTCTGAGCCTTAGAGCTATCCAGAAGTTACACTGAAAGAACTTGATTTTAATTCTGGAAGGGCCTTCAATTTGAGGAGAGGGGCGTCCGTGGGGACCACGTATTAAAGAAGAAAAGAGCGATATTATTTCTGTTTTTTTAATTCGCAAATTTCCAGTGCTATTCTAATTTTCCCCTTAATTTATGACCGAAATATTTTATTTGTGAACTTCTGATGATTTTTCTTTTCAACTGTGGATTGGAACCACAATGGAAGACTAGTCATATATCAAAAGTAGCAAATGCTATGGACCCTGTTTTGGAAGACGTTGAGCCTAGCGTGAAAAATATTTAGCTTATAAAATTTTGGTTTTTTGGTTTTTCACGTAACTTGTCTTAAAAAAGGACGCATCCCGGCAAATAAAATACTGACGCGCGAGCTGAAAAAGCAGAACTTCAATAATTTCGGTGAGGAGTTGAGTTGTATCAAGTGGGACTCGATCCTGGAGATCTTCGGAGATTCTTCTATAGCCTATGGTCAGTTTATGTCTATCTCTCAGTCGATTTATGATTAAACGTGTCCATTTGGACTGGTTAAAAAAAAGAAGGATGCCGTGGATCGGAAACCGCCCCCAAGATTTTTTCTGGCACCCCTTCCCTGTCTTTTTTTTGTTCACTCGTTTTTTAGAATAAATTTGTCAATTTGGTCAAATATTGGAATCTTTGTCACATTGCCCCCCCCCCCCAAGATTTTGCTCA
The DNA here is from genome assembly GCF_049724085.1 of Artemia sp. Qi Xiang Cuo. Lineage (NCBI taxonomy): Eukaryota > Metazoa > Arthropoda > Branchiopoda > Anostraca > Artemiidae > Artemia > Artemia sp. Qi Xiang Cuo. Next base: position 22,823,168 of record NC_142814.1, on the reverse strand, counting down.
TTGGCGCCCTTGTCACATTTGACCTCCACCTAGATTTCTTTTTTCTCTAGACCCACCCCTGACTGGGTTTCTTTATTAGTTAATGCACCAATGTTACTGGTCACTTATCTTTAAGAAGCTAATTACTGTTTGATAATAGATGTCTAATAAGGTCTATTCATTTGCTCTTTCATTCTCTCGCTCTCTCTCTCTCTCTCTCTCTCTCTCTCTCTCTCTCTCTCGGCAGTTTGTAAAGTTACTCTCAAGCATGTCTTTTCCTGCCTTCTTTCAAACTAATACCAAGGTATCTGTGGGAAAATAGGTATAGTTGGAAAATAGGCCTATATAGAATTTTATGTGGATAAATAGACATGATAAAATAATAAACATGATAAACAAAAGGAATCTGATGTATGAGCAATCTCTAAATAGTCAGGATGATGCAGATTTTAAGGAGTTTAAGAGAGTTAGAAATAAGGTGAACAGCATGAGAAGACAGGCAAAGAAGAAATATTACGAAGACAATTTTTCAGATCATAAGGCAGATACTAAAGCGACGTGACAAGTCATTAATGAGTTTATGGGAATTCAGAAAAATAGCCAGTCACCTGGCATTGATATTAATGGAAGTTCTGTGAGTGATAAAACTATTGTAGCGAATTATTTTGGCTAGTTTTATTTTCATATTGGCTCGGCAGTTCAGTGATTTTCCCTGTTATACTTTTCATAACAGGGAAAATTTTCTTATGGAAGAATTTGTTGACTCTCGTGGTGACAATCTGTAGTTCCGGTTTCAAAAATGCTCAACTGATGAAGTGTGAAAATAATGAAAAGCATAAAATCGAATTCGATTGGGATTGATGGCGTGAATCTGAGAACTTTTAAGCCTGTAATGATATATGTATTATTATGTATACTGCGTATCATCAAGTTGTCACTGGAGACAGAGACCTTTCCAAAAGCTCTGAAGTGCAAAGCAAAGTCGATCCCCTTTATAACGGGGTATCAGGTCAGATTCTGGAAACTGGAGACCAATATCGATACTGCCGTTATTTTCAAGAATACTGGAGAAAGTGATTCACCGACGTTTATATGACCATCTCACGAAATGTTGTCTACTAAGTGAAATTCAATTCGGTTTTTGGAAAGGTCGTTCAACTAGTCATGTTGCCAGTCATCTTGTTGATTTTGTAAATAATTGTTTTGAAAAAAGTGATATCCCCCGAACAATTTTTTAAAGCATTTGATAAGGTAGATTTTAAAATTTTGCTACGAAGATTAGATTGTTTAGGCATTAAAGGAGTGAGTTTAAAATGGTCTGAAATCTATTTGTGTGGAAGGTCTATGAATTAGTGATTAATGATATTTTTTCTACGTTGTATCGGGTGTCTTGTGGTGTGCCACAGGGGTTGGTTCTTGGTCCACGACTCTTTCTGGCTTATGCAGATAGCATGAGGTTTTATTTTCAGAAGTGTTGTCTAACGTCATTCGCTGATGACACTGCGGTTACGTTTTCAAGTCGTTGTTTCGATTGTCTTGTGTCGAAAGTTAATAGTTAGTTGAAACGTTTTTACGGTTTTACTAGTTTTCTCACTACTCTTACATCTGTCGCCACAAATGGCTCTCCAGCTGACGTGCTGAAGAAGTGCGGGAAATTCAGAACTTCTTGAATGTGATTTGATTTGACCGGTTTTAATCATGCCCAAAAACAAAAACAATAAATCTACCCCTACTTTGGCCCCCACCAAGGTAATTTGGAAGTGGCTGTACAGGAGAGCTATGCTGGTTGAGTGTCGTTCTATGGGTTCAGCTTTTTCTAGGTTTGTTATGGAGAAGAAGTGCATTGAGCCGATTTAAAGGGAACAGAAAACAGCTTGAGAGCTGGAGTAAGCGCTTCAATTGTTTATTTGGTATAAATTTCTCAGCATGGTATAAATCTCTCAATTGGGAATAAGAATCTTAGCGTCAAACAGAAGTTGTACTTTGTAATATTTTCACATGTGAAGACAAATTTTATATATAGTATAAAAGTTCTTCTGTTCATACTGACATTAAGCGAGTAACTGAATTTTTGGAGAGTTGAGGACTGATATCTTTCGAAACGCGAATATTTAGACCATTCTGTCGAAAGTACTCTTCAACGGCTTATGGAGGTCAGTGTGGGCAGCAGTTGGAGGGTGAGTTACTATAGAACCTTCGGCTCTAAAGCAGCTGAACTAGAAGCTCGAATCGCCGCGTCTAATTCTCCCATTTCCTTACTTTTGACACAGACTGAAGCATCCTAGAAGCCACACTGTGATAGTACACTTTATACCTTAGACAGCTAGTTGTTCCAGATACTTTTAGTTTTAGTCTTTCGGTCAAGCTTTAGAGAGAATTTGCCGAAAGCTGCGTTAATTCGGCCGCTGACGGCCGGTTCGTTAGCCCTTCAAAAGGGGAGTCAAGTTTCTTCACGAAATCATGGTTAATCTTGACTCTATTTTCTGCCAATTTTACTCCCAAAGATAAGTCGATGTTCTAAAATTATGATATGGATTTACAAGGTTTGTGTCAGTGTTTATACTATACGAACTTGCGTCTTTATTGTTATTTGAAGTTAACGAATAAACCATTCCTGATTGGAATTAGAATACTGGTTGTAGAATTTAGAATACATACAATTTTTTTTGTATTTTCCAGATGTTATGCATCGATTAGGGACACTTTAGTCTTGGTTTACACAGATGTGATGTCGCGGTTTTTGCATTTATTCTTTTCTCCCTAATGACGGAATATTCCATATTTTGCTGGTTTGCGAGATACGTTGAAATAATCCAGCGTATTCGACGAACTATCACATGAAAAAAAATGCAAACTGTGCACTTTCGCGTTGCATCTATATGAAAGAAGATCTATGTCATCGAAAAGCCGTACCTGCGAATGACGCTAAGCGTCGCGAGCAACAAGTTTTTTCGTACCTTTTGCAACAGTGCGTGCCAAGAATATTTTTTCTTCGGCTGGTGGCAACCCTGGGGGTGGGCTGCCAAGGACAGGCCATGCTTTTTTTCTTACGTTTGCCATGGATTTTTTTTCTCGAGCTGGCGGCAACCCTGCTCATTGATTAACCTCTATGTTTCATATGGATTCCTGTTATGGTCAAGCAGTTTTTATACAAATTTCAAATGGGTTTAGATCCTATAGAATTAAGCACTACGTCTTATTGGAGGCTACGTAGAAGGTGTCACCAACACTTCAACTTGCTTCAACAAATTACGAGTGCTTAATGTAGGACTGTTGTGTGATTACCTGTTAGGAATTTTGCATGCCAATGTTGGAGTTCTGTAAAAGCCAGTCTCCATTTGGCAGATTCTGCAAATCTGCACCGCCAATCTGCAAATTTTATTTCAATGGAGACTTCTTTTCCCGCTCCGTATTGGCAGTTTGCCAATACTGCAACCTTCGACGCTGCTTTTTCTGCAAGATGGCAGAATAGCAGAATCTGCCAAATGGAGACTGGCTTTAAGTCCTGAAGATTTTCGTGACTATTTTAGCTACAAAAGGTCATTATATAGTGCTGAGAATTGTTCTGCAAATAATTTTGTTGCGTCACATAGAAGTGGAACCAGTGCTGGTTTCCCTACAAGATTTTCAGGGCCCCATGTATTAGAATCCATCCCAGAGAACATTCGGGGGGCTAAGCCCCTCGGGATATTTAAAAGTAATTTCAAAAAATATTTATTAGGAAAAGGTTCGTAGTTTTTATGTACTTATTCTTATTCTTATTGTTCTTATTATTATAATTACGGTAGAATGATTGATGAGAGATTGGTTATAGTTTTTGTTTTGGTTATGTAATTTTTTGTTTTTTTATTTATTTAATTTTTTTTTAATATGATTATTTGTTTTTTGCCGCCATGTCGCAAGTCAATTTTTGCATCTTTTTTGGGGCGGTTATTAGTAATTTATTTGTAATGTTTTTGTTTGTAAAGAGAAAAAAAGAATTGAATTGAATTGCTTAGATACTGCTTTTCAGATTTGTTTTCTTTTTTTAAGTAGAAGAAAAACTTCTGAATTTTTTGCCTGAGACACAGGTCACGGCCATCCTGCCTATTATCAAAACTAGGAATTATGGAAGCACGACATTTCATATAATAAAGTTCATACACGGAATATTCATACATAAAGTTTTATATACGCAAAACTTCATACACAGAAATTTGATATATGAAAAATCATACTTTGGGAAATTTAATTTACGAAAAAGTATACATGGATATTGAAAAAAATTACTAAAACATAAACATGATTTTCAATTAAGTGGCATAATATTTAGTTACCGAGCTAAGATAGTCCATGGTGTGCAAAGTTCCATATTCCTTCACGACATTTTTTAAACGCTGAGTAGGTTTTTTCTGTGAATCCTGTTGACCTGACACGTACTGGGAAATTGTGACTTCGCTCAATGATTGAATGAATGTCAGATTTTCTGAAACCTAAATTTTTAGAGAAAATCTAATAATTTTATATTTTTTATGGACCATTTTGACACTAAAAATGTCGCAGTTATAGCCGGTCTCCCCTTTAAGCATTGAGGCTTATATAAAGTTCCACATTGAAAAAATAGATAATCGTTTTTCATAGGTGGTTTTTCTCCAGGTATGAAAGGTCGTATATGATATTTCTGTATTTGATATTTCTTGTGTATAAATTTTCGTATATGAATTTCGTCATATATGAATTTCCATATATGAAATTTCGTAGACTCAGGGAATATAAGGTGTGAGATTCAAGTAAATGGGAGCTCCATACGAGGATATGGGGACAACTGGTCAACTGGGTTATGCGTGACGGCCCCCACAGGAGTGTATACGATGCCATCCCTTTAGGAGACCAAAAATATACAAAGAATGCGAAATATTATAACATTCTGTACAACTGATTTGGCAGTTTTCTTGAAAAGACTATTTTCCAACCCCCTCCCCTGGGACGAATTTTTCAGCTCTACTCATGAAAAGAAAATTTAATGAGTATAGTTGACTATGTAGATAGTGTTTGAATTTTGCAATAAAAGTGGGCAAAATCTTAGCCAACGTGATCGGAGGGCAAAAAATATTATTAAACAATGAAAGTGCTATATTAATAAAAAACAAACAAAAAATTTTTCTTAAACCCTTTTCCACAAAAGAAGTTTTAAATGAAAATTAAAGCCTCAGCCTGTGACCTATTTTAATAAAAATACGACATTCCTTGTACTATCATTGTCTTGCTCCAGCCTAGTACGGTCTTTGACTTGGTCTTTTAGTTACTGACGAATGCACCCGTAATATATGCGATCCATCAACAATGATCTGCCTGAATGCTCCTGGTACATACGTGTGTTTGTGTAAAGAAGGCTTTGAAATGTCACGTGACGGAACTACCTGTTTTGGTAAGTATCAAGCACCACATTTAATTTTTTTTTTTTTTTTTTTTTTTTAATGAACATAAAGCGTGGTATTAAAGTTTGGGACAAAAAGTTAGCCTATATTAAAATCTTACACGCCTTATTAATTATTGTAAAACTACGTCATTGCATTGAAATGTCATTTATATTTGCTGCAAAACACTTGCATAAAAAAAAAAAAAATTTTGAGCTGCAAGTGTATGGGAAACAAATCAAAGATCAAACAACTATCACATTTCCATAGCCGTTCTACCCTGAAGATGAGCATGCTTTACCACTCTTCCTCGTGAGTAATTCTAACTGACAAAAGAGAGATCCCCGGACAAGAAAACTTAGTGCCTAGACTGTAAAGGTCAACAGTGTAAAATCTTTTGCTCTTAGACTCCTCAGTTGAAAGTACTCACATGCCAAATTTCAGCTGAATTTGTACACTTTTTTTTGTCCATTTACCTCCAGGAACTTTCCCATTCACGCTTTTCAAGTTTTACCCTCTTTTTCACTTTTCATTCGTAAATATTGTTTTATTTCTTCCATTATCTGTTTGTTGATAATTTCATATATCTCCATACCTGCCCCAGTAAGTTTCAAGTAGATTTGAGCACTTTCGAACAAAAGTCAAATAAAGGGACTAGCCCACTGAAAATCATCATTTGTATGTCCCATTAGATTATTTTAGGTTTCTTCAATATCTTTTAGCATATCCTTAAATAGCTCGAACTTCTTTGAGGGCTCAATGTCATATTTATTTCTGATTTCTTTATCCCTGAGTTTCTCCGCGTCAGAGTTTCCTATTTTTTGCTGTTTTTTTTTTCGTAACCTAATGGAGTGAAGATTCAACTATGTGTTGGAACAGGAAGTTAAGAGTCTGACCCAACCTCAGTACCTCAAGAGCTTTGCTTATCTTTCAAGCTTGTCTTCCGCTTTCTGTGAATTAGAACAAGATCAATCCTGTTTTTAACAGTTCCATCTGAAAGGTTCGGCTGTATTTATGTACATTCTTATCCTCGAACAAGGCGCGTCCTATAAGGAGATCATTTGACATAAAAAAAAGCTTCCTAAATGAGCACCATTTCCATTTATAGATCAAAGTCCTTGATTGATAAACAATTGATAAACAATGCTACAGAGGGGAATAGTTTCAAGAAAAACTTGCCAGGATATGTTAAAATCCTCCTTGGTGGCATCGTTTGCATCATGAGTTGGAGAATAGCATATTATCAGTGACAGTTTAGAATGTTTGGACATGAATCTTGCATAACAAACCATCTCACTGATTAATCTCCATGAGCATGGAGCTTTAGTTGCCATTGAATTCTAAATGGTTCCAACTCCACCTGTGTGAATGTTTGTTTTCCCACTGTACAGTAGTGCACATGTCGAATCAACTTTTGCGGTCTTGAGCTGCCTCTATTCCATGCATCCTTTCGATCTTACTTCTGGGATTGCTAGGAAATCTAACTCAAACTTCTCACTCTCTTGGAGGACTTTCTCGGTTTTAAACATGGTCAACATATTTCTGCAATTTCAAAGTCTAATTTGCACTTGTTGGTTCAAGTTCCAGAAGTTTGTCGAGGGGTATGCATAGAATGTCATTGGGTTGTTATTGAATCCGAGGCATCCTTCTGACATTTCTTCAGCATAATATATTTTTTTAGGGGAGAAGCTTGCTAGGCTTTCCTTCTTTTTGTCACTCGAACCCCTCCTTTTACCAGGCTTGGGACTGGCTGAGGAGAATCAAACGATAGCCTAAGGTGGAGTGTGGCGTCCATAGCCTTTTATATAGGCACACTGTAAAATTCAATATTCATATTTACTTTGACTTTGCACAATTTTTCTCCCTTGTCGACCGTAAACACACTTTTCCATGAATTTATTGCTATTCGATTATGTTAGGATAATGATAGGATTTTTAAAGATTATTACACACCTACCATCTCAAAAAAAAAAAATCTAGACACTGATGAATTTAAGGAAGATTCAAAACTGTGGACCGGATTTGGACGGAAATATTTAATAGATAAAGCCAACATAAAATATGAAAATAAAGTGGCATCGCTATGCTACTATGGAGCAAAGCATAAATGACCGACGTCTCAGGTCACAACAGAAACCGCCAGTAAAGAAGGAAATACGGTTAAAAAGGAATTAAAACTAAGTGTTGCACCTACTTTTGTAGTAGATGTTTTACTACGGGGAGACTTCGGAAATATTGAAAACCTTCTTTCACTAAACGCAATCTCCGTGCCTAAAAAAGAAAATGCGGTGACACGAGACCCAGAAAAAAAGAAAAGGGAGGCTAAGCCGCCCATTTTTGGAAATGATGATCAAAATTTACAAAACCAATTTCAATCTGGCGATGAGATGTTCATAAAGAATGCAAAACTAAGAAAACCTAAGAGTAAAAAAAGGGCAGCCAAAAAGAAATATAACCAGAAACAAGAAGAATTATTGACCATAGAAAAAGAACCGGAAACAGCCAAAGATGAAGTGGCTGGAATACTCGGGGTAACCTCCAAAAAATTCACGGATTTACAAACCAATGATAGAGACTGCAGAAAAATAAAACTAGCCCTAACGAATAAAAAGAATCCGCTAGCTGAACAATTTAAGAGTAATGGAAGGCTACTATACAAAATAGCGGAGACTAGGGAAATCCCTAGAAAATTACAACTTTTGTTACCACATGAACCGAAAAAAGCTAGCTAAACAATTTAAGAGTAATGGAAGGCTACTATACAAAATAGCGGAGACTAGGGAAATCCCTAGAAAATTACAACTTTTGTTACCCCATGAACTGAAAAAAGCGGTAATAAAATTGGCGCACTCAAGCCCAACGGGGTGACACATGGGATCCCAATGAACAAGAGATAGAATCTTGCAGTGTTTTTGGGGGAAAACACTGAGACAGGATATTTTCAACTTTTGTAAAGAATGCAAAGATTGCCAACTAGTAGCATACAAAAACCAAATGAAAAAATTCCAATGAAAAAAATGCCCATTTTCGGCAAACCGTTTGAGAGAATTTCAGTTGACATTGTAGGTCCACTCACGAAATCTAGCGCAAGAAACAGATTCATTCTAGTTATCAATTATCTGGCTACAAGATACCCAGAAGCTATCCCAATTCGAACAGTAAAATCACCAAAAATCGCGGAAGAATTAGCGAAATATGTCTCACGTCACGGAATCCCAAAGGAGATTTTAACAGATAATGGAACAAATTTTATATCGAAAATTATACGAAATTCTAGGCAATAAGCAAGTATTAACTACTCCATTCCATCCTCAGGCAAATGGAGTGACAGAAAGATTTACCAGAGCCCTAATTAGTAAGTTGAGACGTTTTGTAAGAGATGATGTAAATCAATGGAACAAAATGCTCCCTTATGTCCTTTTTGCATATAGGGAAACACCATACCCATTAGCTACAGGGTTCTCGCCATTTGAATTGCTATATGGGACAAACCCGAGGGGGTATTAGATGTTTTAAAGGAATCATGGAAAATGAGGAGAAAAATGAAGAAAGCGTGATAACACACTTGCTATCGCTGCGAGAAAAATTGAATAAATACCATGAGCTTGTCATGCATGCACGGGGAGAATACGCTGACAAAACAAAATTATGGTACGATAAATCCGCCCGCATGCGTGAATTCGCGGAAGGAGATGAAGTCCTCATATTGCTACCGGATGGCAATAATTAATTAGAAGTAAGATGGAAAGGACCATTTAAGGTGATAAAGAAAATAAATGATGTAAATATATGATAGAATTAGATGGAGCAAGAAAAAAGGAAAACTTTTACCATGTGAATTCACGCCCACCATTTCCCCAAAAACATCCAATTAAAATTTTGAGATAGCCATTTTTTTGAACGTAGTTCAAAGTTCTGAAAAATTAGATCCTTGAGGATGACAACCCCCCCCCCCTCAGCCCTCTCGGTATGGGTTGTAAGTTATGCCCTAGGGTCATATAAGATTTTTATAGAAAGCGTTGTTGTAGAAACTTCAAAAAGGTTTCATTCGATTGGAAATTGAAAGGGATAGTGCCCTTTTCAATAGTCGAAAGATTGAAGGGCAACTAACCCCCCTCTCACGTTCAACATTTCCCCAAACACATCCAATAAAAATTTTGACATAGCCATTTTGTTCAACGTAGTTTAAATTTCTGGAAATTATATCTTTGAGGATGATAACACCCCACAGCCGTCAGGGCAAGGGCTGTAAGTTATGCCCTTGGGGCATATAAGGTTTTTATAGAAAGTGTTGTCGTAAAAACTTCAAAAAAGGCTCATTCGATCGGAAATTGAAAGTGCTAGTGCCCTTTTTAATAGTCGATAGTGATGGGCGGGCAACTAACCCCCCTCTCACGCCCACCATTTCCCCGAACACATTCAATCGAAATTTTGAGATAGCCATTTTGTTTAACGTAGTTGAAAGGTCTGGAAATTGTCTTTTAGGATGACAATACCCCCACAGCCCCCAGGGCAAAGGTTGTTAGTTATTACCTGGGGGTATATAAGGTTTTTATAGAAAGTGTTGTCGTAGAAACATTTTTATAGAAAGTGTTGTCGTAGAAGAGGGATAGCGCCCTTATTAATAGTCAAAAGCGATCGGAGGGGGAATGCCCCACCACGTCCACCATTTCCCCAAACACCTCTGGTCAACATTTTGATATAGCCATTTCGTTGAACGTTTTTGAAGGGTCTGGAAATTATGTCTTTTAGTATGACACCCCCCCCCCCACAGCCCTCAGGGCTAAGGTTGTAAGTTATACCCTAGGGGATATAAGGTTTTTATAGACAACGTTGTCGCAAAACTTCGAGAATGGCTCATTCGATTGGAAATTGAGAGGGCTATTGCCTCTTTTAATAGTCAAAAGTAATCAGAAGGAGAATCACCCCCCCCCCCCATGTCCATCATTTCCCCAGACACTTCTGATCAACATTTCTATTATAGTCAGTGCTTTTAGCTGAGTTGAAAATTCTGTAAATCATATCTTTGAGGATGACAACCCTCCCCCCATAGCCGTCAGGACAAGGGTAGTAAGTTATGCCCTTGGGGTATATGGGGTTTTTATAGAAAGTTTCGTCGTAGAAGCTTCAAAATGGGCTCATTCGATTGGAAATTGAAAGGGCTTGTGCCCTTTTTAACAGTCGAAAGTAATGGGCGGGTAACTAACCCCCTTCTCACACCCACCATTTCCCCGAACACATTCAATCGAAATTTTGAGATGGCCATTTTGTTCAACGTAGTTGAAAAGTCTTCGTCGTAGAAGCTTCAAAAAAGGCTCATTCGATTAGAAATTGAGAGGATGAGTGCCTTGTTATTAGTCGAAAGTGATCAGAGGGCCAAAGACCCCCCCCCCAAGCCCATCATTCTCCCAAACACTTCCAATCAAAATTTTGAGATAGCCATTTTATTCAACGTATTTGAAAGGCCTGGAAATTATTTCTTTGAGGATAAAAAATCCCCCCAGCCCTCAGGGCAAGGGTTGTAATTTATGCCCTGGGGGTATATAGGCCTAAGGTTTTTTTTTATAGAAAGCATGGTCATATACACTTCGGAGGGGGTTCATTGGATTGGTAATAAGAAGCTCTAGTACTCTTTTTAAGAGTCAAAGTTATCGGAGGGCATTTAACCCCCCCCCCCACACACACACACACACCCACATGCACGTCGTATTGTCCCGAAATGTATCTAATAGAAATTTTGAGATAGCCATTCTATTCAAAATAGTCTAAATATCATATAACAATGCTTTTCGGGTTGAAAAAAACTCCCGAGATTAGGGGCAAGGGATATATGTTATACCCAGGGGATATTTAAGGTTTTTATGGAAGGGATGGTTGTTTAATTTTAGACGAGTCTCAGTTTTTTTTCCTGAAAAAGACTATGCCAATACAAAACTAAAAGAACTTAATTAAAAAAAAAATTCCACAAAATAAGTTTTTTAAACAAAAAAATAAAGAACTTTATTAAACCAAAAATGAACAAAAATAGAATCGAATAATCTACCAAGCATACAACTACCACAAAGTAGTATCAATAAATACATGAAACCCAAAACAAGCAGAAATTAATATAAATAACAGAGTCAGACTCAAAGCGAGCAAAAAATAATATTGAGTCGGGCTCTAAACCCCTATACTTTCTAAAAGCCAGAATATAATTTGTACTTTACTGAAAAAAAAACTTTTAAATCTTTTTATTTTTATAACTTTATGAAATCAAAAATTAATTAAAATTTTAAGGAATAAATATCACCATATGTAGATTCAACTGACAATGCACTTTTTTTTCAGTAAATTCATTTGAATGTGTAGACAGCCGTTGGTGGCTTGTTACTAAATTTTGGTTATATCTGCAATTATGATCGTAAGCTATCGCTCAATGTGATCGCTTTTAAAATGTTTGCCTGAAAGCTTAGTTAACTTTATTCTTTTTGAGTTTTAAAAACCTTAAAAATATTTTCTTTCTGAATAAGACCCTAAATCCCTTCAGTGACCATTCAATCAATCAATCAATTTATTCAACCAATAAATTTATAACAAAAACACTTCAACTAGACTCCCCCGTGAGGCTCTATGGATAAGGAAAAAAAAAACAGAGAGAAACAAAAATGATACAAATGCGTCAAAAAAAACATTTTAAATATAACACATTCGCAGATTTCAGATACTTAACGCAAGAGAAAAAAAAATCCAAAAAAGAGAAAAAAATACAATATTTTAGAGGCTCAAATCTTAAGTTTCTTTTAGACTAAAAAAAAACCTCTAAAAAAAACCACAACCAAGAAAAAAGACAGAGGACTGTCTTATGAATTAAAAATATTTCCAGTTACATATTTAAAACCAAGTCACGAGAAATGCTGACCACAAGTCATACCCCTCACGACAAAACTCCTAACCAAAGTAAAAGTCACCCGTCAAAGAAAAAAACCTGAATAAAAATAAGTCACAAAGACATTAAAATATTTCGCAAGATTCTTTTGAAAGCACCAAACAAGTAAAATTCTTGAGCTGACTCAGGTAGGGTATTCTAAGCGATATGACAGCGGTTAATGAATTAAAATCAGGCCTCAGCGATGGAGTAAATAAAATATTATTATTCCTTAAATTACAAAGATGATGCGTAGATTTATCAGTGACAAAAGAAGGAGTAGTCTCTAGAGGTGAGGAAATATCACCATGGAGTTGATCAAAAATGAAAAACGCACACGAAAGGATATAGAGAGACTACGAATCAAATAATGGGCTAGTTTGGTTAGATGTAGAACAATTTGTTTCCCGTATAAGCCTGCTTGCTTTATCATATAACTTAGACAGGGGTTTCAAAACAGAAGAAAAGGTAGACATCCATATAGTAGACGTAAGAGATATAAGTCTAATATAAGCAATTGAAAAGAATTTGTAAAACTGATCCATGAAAATATGTTTTAGCTTCCACAAAATTCCACGACTCCCTGAGATCTTCATATTAATTAGTCCAATGTGATACTTGAATGAAATGTTTTCATCGACAAGAATACCGAGAAATCGGACATACAAATCTTTAAGTCTACTGAGAACCCTTTGTCAGCTGGATATTACTTAACTGAGGGCAAGTCAGAGAAATAAGGGGGGAAATTAAAAAACTTGACTTAGAAACATCTAGGGCAAGGCCATCAGCATCGAACCAACGGACGACTCGCACAAAAAGGTCCACTAGCTTAGGAAGCATATCAGACTTGGTTCCTACTACAATAGCCTACCTACAAGGGTATTGTCATCAGCAAAAGCAACGAAAGTGTCCTCATCCTGCAAAAGCGATTGAATTTTTTTCAGCATTGAAAAATTCAGGATGATATAGGTGGTAGCAAACTCTAAGTTTCTTGTCTAAACTGCAACTATAAGGTCATTCTCATAAATCAAAAACAGAAATGATCCAAGAAAAGAGTCTTGAGGAACACCAAACTCAACTTTATACGAAAGGCGGGAAAGCGAATCTATGGAAATAGTTCCACCTGACAAATACGAATCAAGTCAAGCATGAGCCTGTCCTCTTACACACTTTTGTTATAGCTTATAAAGCAGAATCTCATGAGTTAAAGAATCAAAAGCTTTACGAACATCCAGGAATATAGTAGCAGGAATCAGGATGTACATGCATGCTCCATTGAATGTTTAGCTTGGAAGCCAAACTGAAAGTCATGGAAAAATATTTTAGCGTATAAAAAAGCAAGTAGACGGGAAAGCAGGGCCTTTTCAAAGATTTTTCTAAAAACAGACTCCAATGAAATAAGTCGATACTTGGCTCGATCATTCCATGGTCCACCTTTATATAACAAAATTGCTCTAGTTTGCCTAAGAGAACTGGGGAAATCCGATTTACAAAAGAAAGACTTATAAGCTCCGTCAATGGAGAAATAATTGAAGGAAGAATGAACTTAACTACCCTAGTTGGAATGAAGTCAGGGCCAGAAAACGAAGCACCTTTCAAATTATTTACAATCCTGACTACTTCAACATCAGAAACAGGATGCAACACCCTCAACTTGAGACAAGGCGGTCCAAGATAAGATTTGTAATCTGGTTGTGACAGCGAAGATCTAACTGAAGATGCAATAGTTTTCCTAATATTGGCAAAATATTATGTAAATGCTTCTTGAACAGATGGAACACCCTCAACAACCACATAATCAACCGCAAGACTTGGAGGGACAGAAGGAGCCGGAGGAAAACAATTAAGGACGGTATTAATCACTTGCAAAATTTTTAGGATATCCTTCCAACAATCCGAGAATTTTTAGGAATAATAATGGAAATTGGTCTTCCGATACAATGAATTAAAACAATCTCGTGGAGTTTAAATTGCCAAAGACGTGAAGCACTCAAAGATGGCCTTGCTGACTTAAAAGCTTTCCAAAGAATATTCTTCTTCTCCAACTCTTTAGAAGGCCAGAGGTCATCCACTGGTTAAGAGGAATAGATCTTTTTGACCTTGAAGTAGAATGGGACAGAGCACATTCATCAAAAACAGATGTTTTCATTGGCTCATAAAAAGAATCCAACTTTGAACAAAAATCATATTCCTCACCAAAACTATTCCATATATTTTTAGCTAAATGGGATTTGAGGCTGATCCGTTAATTCAGACCAAACCTAAATGAAGCTGAAACAGATGCTGGGTATTCCTAGTCAACTTTTTTCCAAGATTAAAACTAGAAAGTACTGGAAATTGTTCTGAAATGTCACTCACTACAACAGAATTACGAACCAAATTAAGAGACGAAAAATATTATCAATTAAAGACGCTGACGTATCAGTTAAACGTGTCAGGATACAGACTGTTGGAAGAGTCCCAGCAGTGAGCGTAGTTGAAAGAAAATCCACCGTAGTAGAGGACGCCACATCCATCAAATTCAAGTTAGTCTCCCATTAGTGCAAGTTCAGACGAACGTCTTCCTATTAAATCCAAAAGCTCATCAAAGACCCGAAGAAAAAAAGGAACGGATCGACTTGGATATCTGTAAGCATTACAAACTTTCAAAACCTTATTTTGTAATTTAATTTCAATAGACAGGGGTTCAAAAACCCCTTCATAATTCCTTGACAGATCGCTTTGAACAGAATAGAAAAGATCATCAGACATATGACACAAGACAAGACCACCCTTCGCCACTCTTCTGCAAGTTAGTCGCTCCACCTTGTAACCGGTTATATCTAGAAGAATTTCATTATTAAAATCAAGGAAAGTCTCACATAATCCGACAACATCCGGACGCCTATCAAAAACTATCTGCCTCAAAGGATGAATTGATGAACATAGACCCTGAGTTTTTAGTTGAAGCAGCGACAAATGATTATCTCGTCTATTAACCCACTTTAAATCGGAAACATACTCACTACTAATTGAATGAGAAAAATTTGCAGAATTCCTTTTCTATTTTTACCAATATAATTATTAACAATCCTCAAAATATTTATTGGGTTACTTTGCAATAGAAGTGAACGCCCGTCCAGGGAACAAACATCCGCGGAGCCTGAAATAGAAAAATTCATAATACTTACAGAGATGGTGTATCAAACCTGCGCCACAACACTAAAAAACAAACAAACAAAAAACCAAAAATAATAATAATAAATTATCGATGAAATACACACACATAGAAGAAGAGAAAAAACAGTCCAAACCCACACTTAAGTGAAACAAAAGGCAAACACGATAAAAAAAAAACAAAAAAAAACATGCCACTTAAACACAATCACACAGAAAAAAAAGATCCCGAAATAGAACCAGTCCATACTATACACAGTCAGAAAGGGACAGTATTTTTCTTATCACTGACCCATCACTTGCCTAGGCTAAGACTCAACCTTGATACGGCCAAGCATTCCATGGACCAAACTTGTTCTTAGTCGCATTAAGGATGTCTCTCCGATGCTTTGTCAAAGAATCCGTAACGAAAATTCCACTAGTGGCTAGCATAGATTTAGCCTTGAACACATTCCTAGCCAGTTCTTTGCTCGAAAACTTCACAATAATCTGAGCAACCCATGGACACAATTGAGAAGAATCCCCCGCAACATTATTTGATCTCACTTATATACATTTGTGTTTTTAGCTGTAGTAATTTCAGGCAAACCCATAGTCTGATTAATAATATTCAAAACAGCCGAACGAGTATCTATTCCAGTTTGTTGCTTAACACCATGAAAAACTAAATTATCTAGCAAGGATTCTTGTTCACAATGATCCAATTTGGTCTCAATTCTATTGATTTGTTCTTCTAAGTTTCCAACTTGACTTCTCAGTGCCTTCAACACTTGTTCAAGTTGTTGGAAAGTGGGGTTAAATTCAAGCATAATTGCATCGTAAACTTGACTCACAATAAGCTCAGTCGATTCTCGAAGTGAGCTTGAACTAGAGAATTTTCTTAAGCCTTTGTGTGATGTTTTCCATCAAATAGTTTTTAGTTTTATCCAGTTCACCTTGAGTCGCAACATTGTGTTTATGGATTGGGCTAATGTTCCTTGACGTTGTCGAGTCTTTAGATTTGTCTTTGGCATTGACTTTAAGTGCGAGGTAAGATTTAGACAACTGTTGAAAAATATTAAGATCAATGGTAAGTTCACTGAAAGCTTTTTTGCAGCAGGAGTAGATGAGTTCTCAACAGTAGGATCAAAAATTTGGAGATTAGCATCAACAATCCGGAATTTGTCATGGGATCCATGACAGAATACTATATAAACATACTTGCCGCGTGAATCTTAACAGTTTTTATTATTCTAACTGGCCAAAGAGGAAAGTCCTTAAATTGTGCAAGAGCAACATCAAATTGTTTGAAAGGAATGATTATTAAAACTCGATGAACAGAACAAAAACTCATCTTTGATTTAGGGATGAGTCTCAGGAGAACATCCAAGATTCAAATCCATATTTTGTGAGGTCAGCTCATCTGCATTGCACAACTCTTAAAATGTTCTTTATCTATATCCAATTAGTCTGTCAACAGTTATAGCTTGCGCAACCCAAATTAACTGGATTTTCAGACGAAAAATTTAATTGCGCAACATAACAAGGCATAAAAGTTAATCCGATTGGATTCAAAAACTAGTTCTTTCCAGTTCAGAGACTAAATTGGTACATGTTCAATTCATAATCAACACTTCTTCTTTGAACTACTTTGGGACCATTTCATATCACGGTTCCAAAAGAGAAGGGTAACTTTCTTTCACTGCTTATTTCTTGTGATATCAAATTTTCGTTAAAATTTTCCCCAAGAATCATTGAAAATACTGTTTTGAATTACGTAGTACTTTTTACTTTTTAGAATAAGCTCTGGCCGTTTTTCTCAGAAAAATTTTACTTCGTTTTTAGTTAAATGTTTGTTTATTTAATTATTTTTAAGTAGACAATTTCGGAGACCACACTGCCTTTCCATGACGATAAATAAAAGTTCAAATAGGGATAAATCCTTTTTATAGATAGTGATGATGATTACAGTGATAGGAATTCACAAAAATACCAGATATTTCGGTTACATATGCAGTGACCGTCATCAGTAGTAAAAAAAAAAACTAAAACAATTTAAAACAAAACTTTATATACAAAATCAAATAAAGCTACATATTTTTAATTCTCTAATTCTTTTCAAAGCAAGGTGAAACAGGTCAAGGAGGCTAGCTTCCGCTTTTGCTTTGAAAAGAATTAGAGAAATAAAGAATATGTATTTTTATTTGATTTCGTATATAAAATTTGTTTTAAATTGTTTTAGTTTAGTTTTACCACAGATGACGGTCACTGCATATGTGACCGAAATATCTGGTATTTTTGTGAATTTCTATCACTGTTATCATCATCACTGTCTATTAAAAGGATTTTATCCCTATTTGAACTTTTATTTATCATTATTTTTAAGAAGCCGAAGGCTGCTTATAATTTACCCTATTTTTACTTGTTTGACATGCCATTATACTTTTGTACAAAGGCATTAAATTAAATATATATAAAACATTCACCCTATCAACGCTTCTATCAGTGGGCAAAGAGCTGGGTTTCGGAAGAACCTTTATTAAAAATGTGCAGCAAGAACATAAACACTGCCAACATAAATAAGTCTACTGAATTTCTTTCTTGCTAAAAGGTATTTTCAATTCTATGGTTGGTTTCAGAAACTAAAGAGCATTTGTTGCACAACTGTGATTTCACACACAGGAGAAAGGAAATGCTAAAAAATTAATTTTTGGCTCGTTTGATTACTATTAATAATCAAGAGTGTGTACAAGGAAGCTTTTTTAGTTATCAAGATACATTTTTATCCATTTTTATTGCGAAGAAATATTAATGTTAAAAGCTCTATTTTCACCTAGTTCTGGGAACAAAAATTCAAATTTTTTCCAGATAAATGGCTGAATATCACATTGAATATCACATTGTGATGAGTATCAGAGCTTAGCGACGATACTATGAAATATGCTGCATAAGTTCTTTCGTAACCACACACGAAAGAAGTTCTAGCTTCAAGTTTTATTCAATATGACCTTCCAAAGCAAAATCATACTTCCGAAAAAAACTTCCCGAGTTGATTGTACCATGTATCGATTAGGGATCGACTGCGGAGTAGAATAGACCGCATTTTATTTCACGTGCTGCGTCAATTGATGGTGGTTATTAAATCGTTATGAGTTACTATTTTTATTAATATTTTATTTAAACAGGATTTCGGGAATTATTTTCCGTTCAGCTTTAAAGAGCCGCTTTTAAAGAGCCTGTGTAGTGACTATATGTGTTCGAACATTCTTTGTTAGCTTCTACTAGTTTTAATTACATATGTCTCAATTGTTAATGTTATCTTAAGACATGAATTTCATAAGTCCAATTTTCTTTCAGATCCCGTAATCAGGTATCCATCGATATATGAGGACCCAATTCCAACGACTCTGTCCCCTTTGAAAAACACAAAAGCCAATAAAGAGTTTTTCCCTGAATTTTGCCAAGTCCAATCCATCTTAGACCCAAATAGTGTTGAGTCGGGCCGTGGGAATAAAATCTTCCCCTCAATCGTTGGTGGCAAAACAGCAGCAGCTGGTAGTCACCCATGGATTGCTTCGATAATGGAAAATTCTAATCATTTTTGCGGAGGAACATTAGTTTCAAAGAAGCATGTTCTAACTGCAGCCCATTGCGTATCGCAAGGCAATAATTACATAGTGCGTTTAGGAGAGCACGACCAAGATGACGAAACTAATCCAAATCAAATTGATATACCAGTGAAAGAAGTTGTAACACATCAAGATTACAAAACAACTAGAACGGGTATTAAGAATGACATTGCCCTTTTAGTGCTTGAAACTCCAGTAGCGCTTACGAACCGAATAGCCCCTATTTGTCTCCCTTACGGAGACCTTCGTGAATATGACTTTGCTAACAGGCAGGCTACAGCTTCAGGATGGGGAAAACTTAATTCTGGAGGTGGATTTGCTTCTATATTACAAGAAGTGAATCTTGAAATAGTTCCCCAAAAAGACTGCTCAAAGGTCTGGAGGTCAATAAAAGATCAACACATATGTGCCAGGGCACCGGGGAGAGATTCGTGTGATGGTGATAGTGGAGGGCCGCTTACAGTGTTTGACTCTGAAACAGGCCTCAATTATTTGATTGGGCTGGTGTCTTATGGTCTTCGAAACCGATGTGCAGATCAAAAATTCCCAGGGGTGTATACTCGCATCACGTCTTACATGGATTGGATTGAAGAAAATGTTAGGAATCACTAGTTTGTAACAAATTTTACACATTTTTGTACGTATTCATTCTTGCACTAATTATATTCAATTGAGCATAAGCAAATTTACGTGCGTATAATATCCTCAGAAACCATTTTATATTTAATTTTCGATAGAGTTTATAATTCACAATAGATACATAGATATTGCAGTAAAAAAAAAACTTTTCATGGCAGGAAAAAAAACATAAATGTAACAATAACACGCAAGAATAACATGTAACATAAATACAATAAGACAATGATAACATAACAATAACAATAACATAAATCAATAAGAAAAACAAAAAGACACACAATATACCATAATAATAACAAACAAAATAACACATAATATCGCACACACAATAAAAATAATGATAATAACTAACATTATAATAATATAAAAAACTTCACCAGCCTTAATCTACTCACAATTTATCAAAAAAGATTCTCTATGTGTCATGTCCACGCGGACATATTCCGCGGGGACATATTCCGCCTTTTAAAATTACCATTTTCTTTTCTTTTTAAAATATTTCAAGCCACTCAACTCCTCCGAAATATGTTGAAAGTACCTCCCTCCCCAAATCCACTAACTCCTTACATGTACCCTAAAAATGGATACGATCTGCCACCTTTGCACACCTAGGACACTCATAAGGGCCGTAAGGTTAATGACTCTGTTTCGTTGGGACAGCCTCTTAGATAACAACGCCACAGCTCAGCCACTGTAATAGAATCACTAGATCTGTCAATAGTAGCCACCTGGCCCCATAATAAAAAAAAGAAACCCTCGTCTTCAGAGGTAACAAAAGCGGGGATAATGAGTAATGATACTAGTTAAATCCACAAGCAAAGGACCAGTTTCTAGCAGATCTCGAACTAACTCAATAAAGAGAGATTTTTCTTGGATTTTTTCTAAAGCCAAGAAAAAATCACCCATCGTTCAAATTTTCGACGGGGTCGGGGGTGAGTACGGCTAAATCTTAAATTCACTTTCCACAAAAAAGCAAACAATGCGATCAGGAACTGTAAGTAAGGAGCGACCCGGCTCAATAGTAACCGAAACTCCAAAAACCGGAATTTTTATTCCCATAGATACATCAAAAGAATCAGATTTTTATGCTGATTTCAAATATATAAGTTTTATTAAGTTTAGTTTTACCCATCAAAAGTTACGCGCCTGAGAAAATTTGCCTTATTTTCGAAAAAAGGGGAAACACCCCCTAAAATTCATAAAACTTTATTGAAAATCACACCATCAGATTCAGCGCATCGGAAAACCCTGCTGCGGAAGTTTCAAGCTCCTATCTGCAAAAATGTGGGATTTTGTATTTTTTGTCAGAAGAAAGATTACGGATGCGTGTTTATTTGTTTGTTTTTGTTTTTCCCAGGGGTGATCGTGTCGATCCAGTTGTCCTAGAACATCGTAAGAGGGCTCATTTGAACAGAAATTAAAAGTTTTAGTGCTCTTTTAAAGTGACCAAAAAAATTGGAAGGCAACTTGACCCCCTTCCACGCTCATCTTTTTCCCGAATTCACCCAATCAAAATTTTGAGATAGCCATTTTGTTCAGCATAGTCGAAAATCTAATAATTATGTCTTTGAGGATGACTTAATCCCCCACAGTTCCCGGGGGAAGGGCTAGATGTTATGAACTTTGCCCATTGTTTACAAATAGTATTGGTTAATGGGAAGTATAAAGACGTTTCAGGAGGGATTTTTTCTGATGGGGGGGGTCAGAGGAGGGTTATGGGGGAGGATCCTTCCATGGAGGATGTTTCCTTAGGGGAAGGGACATTTCTATGAAGGGGGCACCGGATTTCCCAGCATTATTTAAAAACCGATCAGAAATTAAATATAAGAAACTAGTTTTTTCAACTGAAAGTAAGGAGCAACATTAAAACTTAAAACAAAAAGAAATTACTACGTATATGAGGGGGTTCGCCCCCTAGTCAACACCTCGCCCTTTTCGCTAATTTTTTTTTAGTACTTTCAAAAGAGATCTCTATTCTAATTAACCGGCCTTTGTGTTTCAGGGGTTTGTGATTCGAACAAAATTTGAACTTAGCGTAAAGAGCAAGGTATCGACTAGGGGCAAACTCCCTAATATACGTAATAAAACATACGAATATAGAAGTTCGTTACGCGAGTTAATTCGTAAGTTACATGAGATCAAAATTTCGAGAAAGCCATTTAGCCAAAAAAGTAAAATTAATATGCAAATTTCGTTTTAATTATTCATGTATGATGAGCCAAAATCAAAGCTGCATTAATTCAAAAACGTTCAGAAATTAACTAAAAAAAACAAGTTTTTTTTTAACTGAAAGTAAGGAGCGACATTAAAACTTAAAAGGAACAGAAATTATTCCGTATATGAAAGGGGCTGTCCCCTCCTCAACGCCTCGCTCTTTACGCTAAAGTTTGACTCTGTCTCACAACTTTATTTTTAAAAAAAATAAAATACTTTAGCGTAAAGAGCGAGGCGTTAAGGAGGGGACAGCCCCTTTCATATACGGAATAATTTCTGTTCGTTTTAAGTTTTAATGTTGCTCCTTACTTTCAGTTAAAAAAACTTGTTTTTTTTTATTTAATTGTAATAAAATGCAACCTCTCTAAAGTTTTTTCCGGTCAATGGCGTAGGCTTCGAATTCCACTCTGTGGGAGGTGGGGTCAGTAACAGTAAATCGAGCACACTTGTATTGAAATCGTCAAGACTTTTCGGTAATTTGAAAAGGAATTGCATACAAAGAGAATAGCGAATATAATAATGCTGTAAATACGTTTCAAAAAAGGAAAAATACTCTCAAATTTTATATGATCACTGCAGTTAGCCTGGAATTCCCCCGATGAGGGTTATAGGTATAACGGAAGTAATACATCTTTGCCATGGAGCAGCCATAGATTTTCAATGAATAGTAAACAAAAAAGCTGTGAGACGACTGAAATTTTTATTAAAAATTGATAAATAACGACTCTGTCCTAGGAATGAAAGAGTCTAGACAACCACTTGATCGTGGCTAACATTGCATATGAGAAATTGAATGGGCCACTATATGAGAATAATTTTAATGATAATAGTTTTATTTTTAATCCAACAAAAAGCCAACGATAGAGGACAGCAAAAAGGAAGAAAACTCGTTCAGAATAAATTCTACTGTTTAAAAATACGAATATCTTTTGCGACCAACCAACTTGGAATTACAACATTAGCATCAACGGTGCTTTGTGTTACTGAGACAAAAGATATTCGTATATTGTTACTCAGCCGAGGCGTTATTTCCATAGATTTTTGGTGTACGCTGACTGTTCGAGCAGTCTGTTTGCTGTTTCTCTAAGCTAAATTATTTTATTTTATCTAATTCTGTTTCTAAAAATTATTTTGGTATTTGACCAAATTGGCGAAATACAAACCAAATAATGTAAACCAACTTTAGAATATATTGACCACTAAATATCAAACCTGTAACCTGACTTTCTTAAGAATAATGCTAATAAAAATAAAGCAGAAAAAAATAATAAGTAAATATTCAATTGAAATTTTCCATTAAAAGAGCTAATTAGCTAAGAGCAAATTTCTGGCTTATTGCCATAAAATATATCCTTGGTTGTCAGCAAAAGTTTTACTAAAGCGCCCCTCTTGCTTTCAATAATTTGCTTCCTGGATGATTTACTTGCTAGAATTTACGCGCTATATCATAAAAAATTACAAGGAATATTATTCATGATAAAAATAGATACAAGCAGAAAATAACTAGCCTAACCACTCCTAACTTTTTCCTATGCGCAAAAAATTTAAGGCTCACGCCTACTCTTTATCACTTCGTTGATATATGATGTTGTTCTACTGGATGTAGATCCCTCTAAGGTTTCTTCTTTGACGACAGGAGACGTGCGTAGGTTGGTAGGCTTCAGCAGCGACGGTTGAAAAAAAGTCCCATTTTCCTAAATTTTTCTTTACGACATCCTCCCACCCCAACCGCGGACCATCTGCTTTCCATTTAGCCCTAGACAGTTGGCCAAAAAGGACAATCTTTGGTAATCTGTCATCCTTCATCCGCAGAACATGCCCTAGCCATCTCAACCTTTCTCTCAATATAGCCCTAGAAATTGGAATTAAACCACACTATTCACACAGTCGGCTGTTTGAAATATGGTCAGTTAATCGTGTACCCAAAACAGTCCGTAAGCAATTTATCTGGAAAAGTCTAGCAAATCTTCCTTTGTTTTTTGGATTGTCCATGCTTCATAACTATATTTGACCTCTGTTATGACTTTAGCTTCCAATATTCTAATCGTGGCTCGCAGACTTATCTTCCTATTCTTCCAAACTTATTTCAACTGTGAAAAACACCCTGAGCCTTGGCTATTCTACTTTTAACATCTTGATGGCACCCACCGTCCACTAATACTACTACCAAGATAAGTGAAACTATCCATTTGATTGATCTTTTCGTTACCCAACGTCACCGGTTCAACTTAACTTATTTCTAGCCTAAGCGCTAGTCTTCTTAATATTATTTTCCAAACCTATTCTAGCACCCTTAACTCGCAAAACCTCTAACAGTTTCTTCATTTTTCTCGCACTTTTATCTAAAATGCTTAAATCATCAGTATAATCCAAGTTCAGGAAAGTTATTCTTCCCCATTCGATTCCGTGTTCTCCCATTGCCTTTCTTGTGCTCCTTAAGGCAAAGCCCATCAAAATGACCCATATAAACTGAAATAGAACAAAACCCTGCTTAACTCCTGATCTAATACGAAACCAGCTACTAACCTCATTTCCTACCTTAACCGCAGCAGTGTTATTCGCGTATATAGCACAAATCACTTTAATGTTTTTGTCTGGTATACCATAAAAGGACAAGACCTTTTGCCTCTCTTCTTTACGATTTTTTTCTTCTTGTAGTGATTAGCCGGTGTGGTCTCATAAATTATTTATTTTCTTGTAAGGTTGAAATTAATAGCGCTAATATTACAAGTGCTATTACTATTATTACTACCGCTAGCAATACTACTACTACGGTGACTACTATTACATCTATGCCCATGCATGCCGATGGGTATGAAGGTTAAATTTTCAGGAACTTCTGAAAGCGGGGGGGGGGAGGTGAACTGAATCATAACACTCCGTCTGTATGTTGTAAAAAGGTATATTAGCAACAGCTTAGGAACATTTCTGTGGGTTAAGTTGAAACTAAACAGAACCTGTTGTCGGAGATGCTGAACTAACCAAAAGACAGGATTTACCTCCTAATGCTACAGTTTGTACTTATAATAGAATTTATCTTTTTTTTTCATTGAATTTATTACTGAAGGCTGCTTAAAGACCAAGTTTCAGATAAATAAAGCAATATTCAAGAGATCTCCTACCCCCCCCCCCCTGTGTACGGCCTTGTATATATTTAACCAGTAATATTACTTCCATGTATAATTTCCTGAATATGATTTAGAAAAAAGTGATTAGATTCCTAGAACATATTCAAAGCCCGTAATGAAGAATCATATATATTCGTATGTTTAGCCCTTAGTAGAGAGAGTCTTATTAATGCATTGAATGAATTAAGGGTCCGCTTCTCGTTATGGTTCGATATAAATAAAGACCTTATAATATATACATCTATGGACTTAAATATCTTGGCCTGCAAAATAGTATATGGTTTGTAAGCACCATTGGATGAACTCGCCAACTATTAGACAACGAAAGTAAAGCTTACACTGTACTGTAAAATATTAACAATTCATTAGTGAGGATTGTAAAATTATAATTATTATAATCAAATTTTACTAAATTAACCCTAAAAATGACAATTGTGTCATCTAGATGTAAATTTCCCCTAGGATGTAAGTTTCAACTAAACCCACCAAACTGTCCATAAGCTGTTGCTAGTATGCCGTTTTGACAACATACAGACGGCGTGTTATGATTTAGTTCACCCCCCCCCCAGAATTCCCTGAAAATTTCACCTTCATACCAATGGGCATGCATGGGCATAGATGTAATAGTAGTCACCGTAGTAGTAGTATTGCTAGCGGTAGTATTTTTAGTAATAGCACTTGTAATATTAGTGCTATTAATTTTAATCTTACAAGAAAATAAATAATTTCTGAGACTACATTGGCTAATCATTACAAGACGAAACAATTCGTAAAGAAGAGAGGCAAAAGGTCTTATCCTTGAATGGTATACCAGACAAATACATTAAAGTGATTTGTGCTATATACGCGAATAACACTGCTGCGGTTAAGGTGGGAAATGAGGTTAGTAGCTGTTTTCGTATTAGATCAGGCGTTAAGCAGGGTTTTGTTCTATTTCCATTTATATGGATCATTTTGATGGACTTTGCCTTTAGGAGCACAAGAAAGGCAATGGGAGAGCACGGAATCAAATGGGGAAGAATAACTTTCCTGGACTTGGATTATGCTGATGATTTAAGCATTTTAGATAAAAGTGTGAGCAGAATGAATGAAACTGTTAGAGGTTTTGCGAGTTAAGGGTTCTAGAATAGATTTGAAGAATAATGTTAAGAAGACTAGCGCTTAGGCTAGAAATAAGTTAAGTTGAAAAGGTGACTTTGGGTAACGAAAAGGTCAATCAAATGGATAGTTTCACTTATCTTGGTAGTATTATTAGTAGACGGTGGGTGCCATGAAGATGTTAAAAGTAGAATAACCAAAGCTCAGGGTGTTTTTTTTCACAGTTGAAATAAGTTTGGAAGAATAGGAAGATAAATCTGCGAGCCAAGATTTTAATATTGGAAGCTAAAGTGATGACAAGAGGTCAAATATAGTTATGAAGCATGGACAATCCAAAAAACAAAGGAGGATTTGCTAGACGTTTTCCAGAAAAATTACTTACGGACTGTTTTGGGTACACGACTGACTGACCATATTTCAAGCAGAAGGCTGTGCGAAAAGTGTGGTTTGATCCCACTTTCTAGGGCTATATTAAGAGAAAGGTTGAGATGGCAAGGGCACGTTCTGCGGATGAAGGATGACAGATTACCAAAGATTGTCCTTTTCGGCCAACTGTCAAGGGCTAAACGGAAAGCAGATCGTCCGCGGTCGGGGTGGGAGGATGTTATAAAGAAAAATTTAAGAGAAATGCGAACTTCATGCGAGGGTGTAAAGAAAGAGGCTTTGAATAGACTGAGATGGAGGAGGAGCGTGCGTAGCTGTGTTGGCCTCAGGTGGCTTAGTGTTGTGGTGAGTAGTAGTAGTAGTAGAGCAATCTCTGAAAATTAAAGAAAGGATTAAATTATATTAGAGATATGACCTCTAATATAGTTAGCTATCTAAATAGCCTTGAAGAAAGTCTGAAGGTGTATTATCCGTCAGTGAGTACATACAAATTTTAACTGATTTAGAAATCCTTTCGTAAATGTTTCTTAAGATATTCTGAAGCTTGAGTTTGTGAAGAAGCAGGATTTGGCATCGTTTTGAGTTATACAAGGACTTAAAATAAAACACTCAACCGCACCAATTGATGCATTCCAGATTCTACTACAAAGGGAATACCCTAAACTAGCTACAAGTGCTTCATCGGCTCTTTTTCATTTTTAACTCCTTACCTAAGTGAATTAGAGTTCTCAATCCTAAACGGCATCAAACAAGAATCGAGGGAGACTACGATCAACAGAAGAGATAAGAGGAGGTGATTGTTCAATATTTGACCGAATGTTAAGAAAACTGCAAAAAGCCCATATATTTCGTTAAATTAGCTTAGGAGCTGACCAAACAGATTTCAAAATACAAAAGTAACACATAAAGTGAGTGAATATTCGTTTTTTAATACCCTAACGTTTTTCATATTAACTTTATGAGGAGTGCTAACCAATTTTAATGTCTTCTGAGTCATATTGTTAGCATACAAATATTGGAAAAAAATTATTTTAAATTAAATTAGCAAGAAGGAGGATATGGGGGAAAACCCACATTGATGGTAATCACTCCATATTTCTTAACAATGTTTAGGACACTATGCCCAATCCTGCATCTTCATTCGCCTTCTCCATAAGCCAATTGAGGTCAATTCCGTTCACCATTTACTCCATACCCTGATAGGCTGGGGTAGGAGTGATTAAATCATGATTGGCAAACCAACCATTTCAATGTCATTTTCAGTGCCGACTTCGTCTAAAAGGCACAAGAAGGCATGACTTAAGCGAAACGGTTTTAACTTGGCTTAAGAAGAGATTCTTATTTCAATCAGCCGTTTTGGAGCTCTGGTACTTTTTGGTACTTGGAATTTGGCATTTTGTATATTTAGAGCCTTTGTTTTATATTTTTGTTTCAATGTCTAATAAAAGGACCTGTCCCTATTTGATACTCTTATCTATTCGGGACTTAGAATGAAAGCCAGCATTAAAAGTAGACAAAAAGCAGAAGAGATAGAAGGCTCAGCTCTAAGGGAAATATGGGAAATATGGAAAAATATTAGAATTTTGAAACTAAATAATTATTTATTTCTTTTGTTTGAATTGTCAGGTATAATGAATACATACGATCACCTTAAAGAAGATGAGGCTCTAATTTTTAATTAGCCCTCCTGTTTGCATGAGGAATTCAAATTGTTTGCTAAAGTAAATCTCCAGAAATTAAGTAAACTGAAATATTCGTCAAAGCCGTTACAAGTCTTGAGCCGTCAACTTTATGGAAAACTTTCTTCACTTTATAAATGCCGTGCAAAACTGGAAAAACACGATAAAATTTTTCGGAAAATATGCAACATAGCTCTTTATTGCAAGACAATTTTATTGCGAAACAACTTTATTGCGAAACAACAAAAGGCAAAACTCACAAACTACAATTGCAAAAACAAACCGACAATATAATTTACTCACAGCCTATACTCTATCAACATAGTTAAACAAAGTGAGATACTAGCACCGTTTCCAATCTGAGGAGATCGAAAGACTGATCTGATCTGAGGAACCCTGAGGAGATCCACATCCATATTATGGACAACGCGTAAGGGACAACGCATTGTCCATATTATGGACAACACATGGATCGGACAACGCATAAGGGAATGTTGTGAATAATAATTTAGAACCTGTCACGAACAATAAATAATGACAGCCAACATGATTTTCGTGTTACATACAACCTATTAACTTCAAATTGTATCCAACAGCTTTAACAGTAATCGAAACAAAATAAAACAATTCGTCAACCTGCTTTAGTAAAAGGAAACAACATTCTAGCACATAGACTTTTGAAGCCTTTTGTTGCAAAATAAGAAATCAAAAAGAATTTTCGGAGTTTGAACTTTCAGAAACGTTTCCTTCCACAATCTTCTATGGTTATAATCCTATATCCTAATGTGATGTGAATAATCCTTATGTGATGGCTTCAGTTATGTAGAGGATCAAAAGTTTCACAGAATTTCCATCCATACAAACAATAATACTTCGTTTCATCCAACCAAAATTCTTTAGTAGTAATATTAACAAGGATATTTCACCAAAACTAAAATATCATATTTACTAAAATATCATTATTGCAAGTCTTTAAATATCATTATCTTTTAAAGGTACTTAATAGAAAAAAAAATAAGGATCAAAGCAAAAATGAGATTCAGTTATTTGTTCTAATTACCTCAAAAACTAATCAAATAAAATTAGCATTAGTTGTTGTTGTTTTCTTTTTCAAGATAACGGGAAAAGGAAAAGACAAAGTACAAAGAGAATCATCCACGACATTAAAACTTCTATATTCACATTTTTAAAATCAAATGTTGCCTTAAATTTCGAGGAAATAAATAAAACTTAAAAGTTTTATTTATTATAATAAAACTTATTCCTGATTTGTCCAGCTTTACCTTAAATATTTGCTTCCTCTTTGCCGCAATAATATAAGCATTAAATTATTTACAAGGAGCTATTAATATTATCCTCTGAGATCACTTTTCAACTTATGAAGAGGGTTAATTTAATTATATTTGATTAACTGTTCAATTTTTTTATAGTATGTGTGTATATTCATTTTTTTTATGTTTCTTTTTTTTCTTTGTCACTAGATTCCTAGCCATCTACCGACGGAATCCTTTGAAATGAACCAAAGACACACTAATTTGATATTTATTTATCTGTGCGTGGTTTTGTGAAAATTTATCCTTTATCGTAAGACCATTTCAGTTGTAAAAGCTCCTACCAGGGACGTCAATTCAAAAATAAGTGGGGGGGGGGGGTAAAAATCCACCAAACTGACGCTCCTACCTGTTACTAGAATACATGAAACAAATTCCAAAAATTATACAGAGTGTTTCCAAGATAAATACACCCTGGCCTGATTTTTTTAAAATAACAACATGAAAAGCAAAAAATTAATATCTAGTTATTGTGGGGTATTTTTTGTTTAAGTCGGTAAAAAGATTTTAAATTGTAAGGCATTTTTGTAACACAGAGATTATTTTGTAAGGGTAAAATATTTATCAGGATTTGCTCCTAACTTTAGGCTTTGCAAGGCCTGTCCGAAAGAATTTATTTCGGGGAAGGAGGGCCTTCCTCTCTGAATAAGAGGGAGAAACTCACAAAACACTAAGATAACCTATGAACTACATGAAATAGGAAATATCGAAAATCAGAGATATATTTTGTTTTTGATGGTCCCGCGGCACTGAGGTCTTCCTTGTGCGAAGTTTCTTAATCTTGCTGGGTGTGGAAGGACAAAGATAAGTAATACTAGATACAGGTTCACTAAACAATTAAGACATGAAACACTCTAAATACATATACTATCCGAAAGTCTGTAGCAGAGTCTAAGAAATAGTATTAGATTCTCTAAACAAGAACGAGAAAAAAACATTTGTTTTGTTATTATTTAGTTAGAATTTGTGCATGAAACCTTAAGTACGAAATTTAGAATATACACCCATATAGCCTACAGTGCATTCACACGCACCGTAGAAACTAAACCGCACGTGTTTTAAAAAGATACATAAAAATTCATTGCTTTCAGACTATGAGAAACCTATGGGTCCAAACGGTAGGTTCTCAGTAATTCGACTGGTTTACAACTTCAGATATAAAGGGCTAGGCACATGTAGCTGATTTCGGGAACCAATTTCAGCAAGGATATGTTCCACGTCCAGTGATTCTAATTAATGATGCTAAGAGGTGGAAACTTAATGATGTTTTTCGGTGATTAATCATCATTAATTACGATTAGTTTACGATAACCATTAAATACGATTAATTACATGCCTAAAGCCCTAGTAAATTCCTTGTCTAGAACGTAATTAATGATGATTAATCACCGAAAAACATCACTAAGCCCCGCCTCTTAGCATCATTAATTAGAATCACTCGACGTGGAACATACCCTTGCTGAAATTGGTTCCCGAAATCAGCTACGTGTCCCTAGCCCTTAAACTATAATAACTTAATTCAAAGAAATTCAAGGCTAAAAAGGTTCTGAGGATAATCAAATCAACTTGAAACAGGTTTTTCAGGAGATTCTAGCTTCATTCCATGGCCTTAGCGGCATTTTTTCCTCTGAGTTCACTATTTGACTTACGAAGTAGGCTAGTTCAATTACATTTGATTACCTTTTCGTCATTTTCTTTCTTTTGTGTGTGCATTTTCTTTCTATCTCATTTTTGTTCTTTTTCTTCTTCTTTTCTGCCTTCCTGACAATAAAGCCATGTGGGGGCATATGGTAGCGAATTTGCTTTTATTGTTGAAATTTATCGCTGAATTAATTTTTGACAGATTAGCGCTGAGGAAGTTCAGAAGAGCAGCTTTTAGTGTCGCTTTTTGAAACAACCAGGTTTGGGTGTACCTAGTGATCTATTCATCAAGAAAATTTAAACAAATAAGAAAATTTCCCAATTGGGATGGATTAAGGTTGCGCAGCAATTAGACATAAACTTGGTATGCGCATTTGTGATTTATTTTTCTTCCTCAAAAGAAAGAAAAATACTGAACGCACACTTTTTCGAACAAATCTTGCCGAAATAGTTCCGAAAACTGGCTTGGAAAGTGACTTTCGGAACTGGCAACAATGACCATACGCACGGCAAGAAACGCTGGGAAAGGCAGATAATTTGAAAAGAAAAGAACTCGTTTTTTAGAAAAAAAAATCTAAGTCTGAGTGTTTTCCAAGAATCATAGGTACTTTAATCTGAAAAAAGTTTTGCTCGACTCACAGAAAAACTTAGAGAATTTACCAAAAACAAAAAAAAATGGCAAGGCACTTCAGTTCTTGTGCGTGTACAAAATACAGCTCGTTCCAAAACATAGCCAATCATAGAATTAATAGCTTAAACTGCGAAAAATTATTTGTACAATTCCGTTAAATGTATCAACATGCTAGAGATCAATAAAAAAACCTTCTACTTGCAAAAACCTCAAACAAAGAAAATTCTAATGAGAGAATTATGAAACTATTAGTAAGCCCGTATATAGGCAAAAAAGAATACGAAATCGAACGCCTAAAACGACAACTGACGATTTAGCTGAGTAAAACAAATCGTTGCAGTCTCCCACAGCCTCACAAAACCCCCTCTACTAAGAAAAAGATAAAAACAAACAAAAAACAGTGGGATAAATTCAAACAAGAGGATTACGACACTGTTGGCAATTGTCCATATGCGGGCGAAAGTGCTCAATTTGCAGAGCCATTTCGAAGAAGTCGAATTTAGAACGAACGAGTCGTGTTGCTTCACTTAGAATATCCTGAGAACTTGCATCCGGATCTGGAAATAAAGTCACTGTGAGAATGAATTATCTTTGATTTATATTAACGATCTTCCGCAAAGTTTGCAGGGGAATATTAGTCTTACTATTCTATTTGCAGACGACGCAGCTATATCTGTTAAAGCGTTATTCAACTACATTAATTGAAAATCCGATTGTAACTGTTACTTCAGTTAATTTGTGGTTTTTGGTAGTTCAAAACGCGCCACTCAATTGATTTCTTGTCAGGAGCTTCAGGTTAATGAGAATAAAATTTGTAGGGTTCAGTCATATCGTTATTTATGAGTTTTTCTTGATCCATTGTTATCTTTTCGTAATCACATTGATCATTTAAGGATTAAACTTGCTCAAAATATTGGGTCGATCTACCGTGTGAAAAATATTTTTC
Source organism: Artemia sp. Qi Xiang Cuo (assembly GCF_049724085.1). Lineage (NCBI taxonomy): Eukaryota > Metazoa > Arthropoda > Branchiopoda > Anostraca > Artemiidae > Artemia > Artemia sp. Qi Xiang Cuo. Next base: position 22,790,431 of record NC_142814.1, on the reverse strand, counting down.
CCTTTTCCATACTAAAAATAATTTACCACTCTAAAATTGCTTCGTATTTAAATTACTGCTCAATTGTTTATCTTAATACCTTTTGGACGCATTTAAAACAATTATAGGTACTACAAAATAGGGCAGTAAGAATACTTGGAATTTTTTTACATCGAACATCGAAACTTGAAAATACATCTGAAACAAAAACGGTGTTCTTCTTCCTAAATTTGTCAGATTTAAAACGTATAAGTGATGTAAATATTTCCTTATGGCATTTTCAAATTCAAACTCCTAAGAATTATTTCTATAATAAATCTCTGCTGATTTTGCCCCCTCGTTCGGTTCGTCGGTCGGCGGGATTATACCGAATTCCTTTAGTGAGATGTGAAAGGTCAAGGTTTCAACTTAGGTACCTAATACCATTCATTGTGAAGAAATATAAGCTAAATGATAAAACTCAGATTGATCAATCCCAAAATCTCAGCTGTATTTAAAGAAGCAATTATTAAAGATCGTTTTTTGATGTTTGTTTATTTACCTTTAATGATGGAATTAAAAAAATTTATTATATTTTTCTTTATGTTTTGTTTTGTATCCACGGTGAGGAGGCCTCCCATCCCCCTCTTGCCCGGCATTTCTTTCCTGCCCAGAATTTCTTTTCTCCCTTCCTTTCTGCTATTTCTTGTTTTCTAAGTTTTTGTTGTTTGTTGTTTTTTTTGTTAATTAAGTTAATTTTGCTATTATTGTATTATTGACGAGATGTTTTTTTTGTGTATGTCCCATTATTTACTTACCCAACCGTACGAGCTCTGCTCTCTGTTGGGGGTTAATGTTTTTATATTTTTAAGTATATTGAATAAAATCAAAGTCAAGGACATTGCTTCTTACTTAAATTTAGGGTAAAATTTAGCTATTATTTTCATTTTCTACGTCTTTTCTTTTTCATCCTTTTAATGGTTATGAATGAATGAATGACCGAATGATCTTTATTCCCCCCTTTAAAGATACAACATCAAAAGTGGAGTAATGAAAAAAAAAGGAAAAGAATACAAGAAAAATACTAAAGCTATATATATATAAAAATACCATATATATATATATATATAAATACTGTATATATATATAAATACTATATATATAAAAATACTAAAAAAATAATACTATATACATAAAAATACTATATATATAAAAATATACTAAAGCTATATATATAAGCACTACTAAGGAAAAATGTCAAAGGGTGTTCATAACCAAACTAAGCCGAAACTTCTGAATTCTTTTTAATGGTTATATCAATTGGGCCAGTGTCTGCTATTTCTGTAATAACCGTAGCAAACACACGTAATGAAATCTTTCGATGCAACCACTGACAAATTTTCCGCTTATAAATATTTTTAAATTACACTTAAATTGCTTAATTCTTGGAAAACTTGTAACCTCGACATCTGCTAACCTGGTTAGCAGACTACGATAATCAGTTTCGTAACAAAAATCCCATTCGAATTTCGTTTACTTTCACCATAAGGTCAGGTTTCATCCCTATAGCGTAGAGTCATGATACATGCAATAAGATGCCAGAAACAGCTCGAAGGTACCACTCGTTTAACTTATTTAGAAAAAATTGTTATACATTTTTTTGCTTCTCTATTTTATTTTCTTATCTTTTGTCTTTTCCACTTGTTCGTGTAGGATTCATTGGATTCTTTTTAATCTATTTAACTTTTTTTTATCTATTCATTTATTTATTTATTTGATTTTTTTGGTGAATGATGATATAATCTATACAATCTTTTTTTCTCTTTCATTTAGTGCTTAAATGAACCGCATATCTTCCCCCTCTTTTGCATGTCTAGGTGCCTTTGGGGTTTTAGTACCATGTATTCATTGTATGCTAAAATCATTATCTTATGGTATTAAACAATTTGGAATAGAATTCTTGTCTACTCATATTTGTTTCAGTTGCCAAGTCATATTTGTTTTGTTGCCAAGAATTTGTATATGAAATTGTGATGGCAGACCCCTGACAGGATCATTGATTTATATCATTGATTATGTTGGATCCTGACAATGATTTATAACATTAAAAATTATTTTTTATGACATTGATTTTATTGAATTAGATTTTGGCAAGATTTTGCAGCGATTTTCAGCTTAAACATTTTTTGGAGGACTATAATTTTTTTATAGCAATAGGCTCTGAAAACTCTTATGAAAAACTTCATGGTGAAAAGAGTTGCAAAATATTTAAAGGATTTAGTCAAAAACCTTTCCTGATTTTAACTGCAGCTATAAAACAAAAATTATTGGGAAAGTTATAGGATTAAAATATAAGTTGGCCAACCCCATGGAAAAATCCCCAACGCTTTTTAGCGATTCCTTTGCCTTTAGGAGCTTAAACTTCAAAATTTGACAAAAAGCTATTGATTTTGGTAATATTCATTATCATCAGACAATAAAAGCACTAATCATGCTGAATCAATTAAAACTAATTTAAAGCATCTTTTATAGAATATTTAAATGTAGAATCTACTGATACTTACCTACAGCAAGATGAGCTGACAAAGCACACTTATCCAAGCTTAGTGCCCATATTCGAAGATTGTGAACTTGTTGAACTCCTTTTATCTGCTTAAAAGTCTTCATAACCTCGTTGAAATCTATCCCTTTTGGCATGCCTAAAACCAGTATTCACTATGTATCATTTTACAAGGAAGAGACAAAGAAGACTGCAAAGAAAAGTTCCAGTCTCCAAGCACAAATGACAAATGTTCAGAAAAGTAGCTCAAGCTCTGTAGTATGGACAAGACTCAATTTTGAACGACTCAATTGGGTCAGAGTGTAGAAGGGCACAAATAGGAAAAATCTTGATTATACGGTGAAATCCTCGAAACTCTGTATTTATACTTGATTTGTTTTTAAACATCACAATTTCTCTGGCATGAGAATTGATCAGTCCTTGGGTTACTTTATAGCCTTGTATTGGCTTTCAAATAAGGAGGAATCTCAAAATTGTCTGCTTTAATCATCAAAATTAACATTGGGAGGCAAAATTAAATCTAGATTTTAGATTTTAGAGGCAACATTTTTTTTTAAATCTAGGGGGGCAATTTTGTTGATTTTTCCAAAATTTTCAACGAAGATAGAGAAAGCATTTTTCAAGGAAAATATGAAAAATAAATATTTTTCAAAATCTAGGAGGGTTCAAAAGAATTTACGGAGAGTGGCATACACTCCTCTTTCAATTAACGCCACTGCCATAGAACAAACAGTTCTGACAAAGTCAAGTAGGACTAGACTTTCTAAGTATCTACTAAGTAGATCTTTCTAAGCAGGTCAAGTGAGTATTTTTAAGCAATGTAAATCACATTGCCAATTTTATAAACGGACAAACGTAATTAAGACACCACTAAAATACAACATTATTCAACCACTAACCACCACCCAATGAACCGCCAACCCAAAAAATGATTATGTGTACCTAATGCACTCTTTTTTTATGAGATTCATCACTTATCGAATAACACCCAACACTGAGTGAATCATATAGCAATAAAACTAGCCAAAAATTACAGCAGCCGAAGAAAGGAAATATACCATGGACATGGAGCCCTTCTGTATTGAACATAACAGACATTGTTGTCAAATAAAGATGGTAGATTTTAGGGAGCCATAGCTTACAGATAAACATAACAAGAATTAGTGGCAACAAAATACTGCAACTTTCCTTTACTTATGTTACTTCTGTTACTTATATTTACCTAGATCGCTTTCCATAGCCACAATTTTGATCTTAGCGACAGTAGCCTGTTTTGTATTTCTGTTTTCTTCGAGTATTAGGTGCCTGAACTATAGGAGGGAGATTTTGACCTCAATACTCGGTGAGCTGTGAACACCTGCTACAAAAGGACGGGGATTGTTTTATCAGAATGCGGGCAGCTTATAGAGACTCGAGTACTACAAAATACTTCTTTTTAACAATCTACGCATGAAAGATCTTAAGCCGAACTGGCCAGCCATGACAAAAATCAACAGAGAATGAAAAAAAAGCAAAAAAACAACAAACGAGACTGCGGGCAGAAGTTCTCTCCACTGGCCGCAGTCTCGTTTGTTGTTGTTGTTTTTTTTTTCATTGAGTTTTTTTCTCTCTGTTGGTTTTTTTTTAATAATCTTCATCTATTGTTACAATCCAATTCTATTTTATCTTGATCCTAAACCCTCCTTTTCTTTAAAGAATGATTTTAAACTTGTTGCATTAATTCTAACACCTTGCTTTTAGCTACATATTAAAACTGAGTCATCATACAGTAGTTTATTTTGAAGATGAAAGATTTTTATGTTGCTTTAAGGTGCAAATTGATATATTTCAAGGTTAGTTGTACTATCCATGCTCGATTTTTATATAAACTTCCGTCTTGTTTTTCCCCGAATTTTGGAGACTTAACTCTGATTTTAAGAACTGGGAAATGAAGCATTGTTCGCTAGCAAATGATTGGAAAACGTATCATTAGAGTATTGTAGTTACCGAACAATGTACTACTGCAACATTAGAGGTCAGTGTGACTACTAATCTTAAGTGCGAAAAAAAATAACTATGGAAAATAAATATGTCAAGTTTATAAATCTTTAGAGTAACTATTGGTTTCAAATTACATGATTCTTTAGTATCTACCAAAAAATATCCAAAAATGTATGCAATCCTCGGAATAACCTAGAACAGGCAAGGTCATGACTCATGATCAGCAGATACGATTATAAAACATAGTATGAATACACAATATACATCAACCTGAATTCAACACACAATCAACATTATTTAGCTGGTAAAAAAAAGTTCTGAATTCTAATAGGCTATGTGGCTACATTATTCTAGCGTTAATGAATATTTCAATATGATAAGACAAGATTATACAAAAATAACATTCATATAACAATGTGTTCTTAAATGACTAAAATACTACTAAAAAGGAATAATAAAGTAACAAATAAAATACAGCAATCTATTTAAAAAAAAACATGAGATAAAAAATACCACAAAATTTAATTCAAATCCTTGTCCTTATTGCAACCATTTTGTCAAAATACCTCCTACCAATCAAATAAACATAGGCAAAACACTATTTCTGGAGGAAGCCATTCAACATCCCGGAATAGCAGAACCTCTGACCCCCAAGAAGGGTTATGTGATGCATTACGAACACTGATGGGATAATTTAGGTGTAAATAAATATCAATGAACATCTAGGCCGATGAATGACTGGGAGGGTTCAAAATGTACAATCTTTGAGAAACACTACCTCTCCGGGATAGATTTTCTTCTCCTCTATCAAATTTACCTCACTTAATTCACACATAATTTACTATCCTGAATACACTGTCCACCCACTGCCTGCTTTTATATAATTTCATCTTTTATCAGATTTTCTTCTCCTCTATCAATTACCCTCACTTAGTCCACACATAATTTACTATCCCGAATAAACTGTCCACCAACTGCCTGCTTTTATTTAATTTCATCTTTTTTATGTTTTTCTTCTCCTCTATCAATTTCCCTCACTTAGTTCATACATAATTTACCATCCTGAATACTTCCACCCACTGCCTGCTTTTATTTAATTTCTTCTTTTATCTGTTTTTCTTCTCCTCTATAAATTTCACTCACTTTAGCAATACATTATTTAACATCCTTAAGACACTGTCCTCAATCATACTTATTTTATATAATTAAATCTTTTATATTTTTTTCTTCTCTCTCTAATTCCAACTCAAAGTTAACTCAATCTAAAATATAACGAAGAAACTTTAAAACAACATAGTGCTGTTATATAATTTCATATTTTTTCTGTTTTTCTTATCATCTATAAATTTCCCTCACTTAATTCATACATAATTTACCATCCTGAATACACTGTCCACCAACTGCCTGCTTTTATTTAATTTCATCTTTTATCGGTTTTTCTTCTCCTCTATCAATTTACCTCACTTATTTCACACATAATTTACCATCCTGAATAAACTGTCCACCCACTGCCTACTTTTATTTAATTTCATCTTTTATCTGTTTTTCTTCTCCTCTATAAATTAACCTCACTTAATTCACACATTCTTTAATATCATGAATACACTGTCAACACACAGCCTGCTGTTATTTAATTACATCTTTTATATGTTTTTATTATCATCTATAAATTACCATCACTAAGTTAACACATAATTTACTATCCTGAATACACTGTCCACCCACTGCATGCTTTTATTTAATTTCATCTTTTATCTGTTTTTCTTCTCCTCTATCAATTTCCCTCACTTAATTCACACATAATTTACCATCCTGAATACACTGTCCACCCACTGCCTGCTTTTATTTAATTTCATCTTTTATCGGTTTTTTTTCTCCTCTATAAATTTACCTCACTTAATTCATACATAATTTACTATCCTGAATAAACTGTCCACCCACTTACTTCTATTATTTTATTTCATATTTTTTCCTTTTTTATTCTCCTCTCTAACTTTACCTCACTTAATTAACAAATAATTTAACATCCTGAATAAACTGTCAACCAACTGCATACTTTTATTTAATTTCTTCTTTTATAGGTTTTTCTCTCTCTATAAATTTCCCTCACTTAGTTCACACATAATTTACTATCCTGAATACACTGTCCACCCACTGCCTGCTTTTATTTAATTTCATCTTTTATCTGTTTTTCTTCTCCTCTATCAATTTACCTCACTTAGTTCATACATAATTTAATATCCTGAATAAACTGTCCACCCACTGCCTGCTTTTATTTAATTTCAACTTTTATCTGTTTTTTTCCCACCAGATGGTCAGTACCAATGATGTATTTCGCTTTTCGTTTTTATGCTGTTTATTTATGGGCTGTGCTATGCAAAAACAGCTTTCCGTGTGTTTATGTGCTTCTGAACAAGCCGTTCTACATGCTCACTAGATTTTAAAGATTTTCCAGATACAAATATTCAAAAAAAGAAGCAAGCTTTTTGTAGGTTCTGAAAAATCCTGGGAAAAACCTGCGATGTGTATTGAATTCAGTAGAGGGTAATCAGCTTATTCTAACTTGCAGAAGACAAAAAATTATTCTGATGGATTCTTCAACCAAAAACCAAAGGCCATTATCAAAGAAGCCTGTGAGAAAGTGTTTAATTCGTCTTCATTATTCCCGTTTAATTAGGTAGTCTCATTAAGGAACAGCTGATTATTTGAGTGCAACTTGTTTTAAGAAATAACAAAGTGCACTATCGGTTTCGAGTAAGATCCGACGTGCAAAAGGGTTGTACAAAGTGAACAAAGTGTACTATTAGTTTTGAGTAAGGCCCAGCATGCAATGGGTTGTCTCCTTGCTTCTTTCATTTGGATAACAATTGGCTATTGAAACAATTGGTTATTTGGTAGAGTTGGTTATTTGAAGGCGATTAATTTTGTGCAATAGCAAAGTGCATTATTAGTTTCATGTAATGCCTGGCATGCAAAGGGTTGTGGCCTTGCTCCTTTAATTTTGATCATTCTGATGATTACACAAAATAACAAAATAAAAAAGGATCAAATACCTTCCATCAAAACTTGAAGCACATCTCGCATTACTGTAACAGTGGTAAGCAAAACAAGAAACGAAAATATGAAAGTGCAAATAGGATCAACGAGAACCCAAGTTGGCTGAAAAAAAAGAAAAAAATAACAATAAGCATAGCGAAACACAAAACGAAAAATGCTATAAAAAAGAAAGCATATTAAAATAAAGAGATAAAAAAAGAAACGAGAATACAAAGGTGATTATAATAACTGATGGGAAAAAATACGGAATACCCATGGCAGCATGATAGTTAAACGAATCCTGAAAAAAAAAATCTAGGAAATCCCTCTTTGAGTTTCTGTGTGACCTCAAAAAGGGTTTATTTGACGTCGAACCTCTTTAGGGTTTCGAGATAACGAATTAACGAAAGCTAATAAACATGAAGGGAAGAGTTGGGGAGTGTAAAGTTTTGCCTGCCACCACTATACTTGAAAGAACGAGCCACGATAAGAAACCAAATACAAATATTAAAATATTACGGCTACAGAAAGATTTTACGTCATGCAATGTGGTCAAAATTCGCTTCTTCCACAAGCTAGGGTAGGTTGACAGTACTGTGAACCGAAAATTATTTCTTTAACGTTCTAGAGCCTCAGATCAAAAATCAGGCGTTTCGATTTAGTTCATTAGAAAATTTCATATGAGGACAACTTTTAAAAAAAGTGGTAATGTTGACCCTTGCACATTACCGGAATATCTGGAAAAGACAACTATTTGAAACACAGACGAAAAAATGACGCAATCTTTTCGTCCTTTTTTACTTACATGATTACTTTTCCGGTATGTTCTGCTTTTTGACCAAAAAAGGTTACCGTGCTAAACCTTCACAAATTTTCTAACCCACAAACCCCCCTACATCACATTACTTTGTTTTTTTCAATTTCTTACAAGTCATATTTACCTCCTTTAACTAAATTTACTAGATCAAAAATGAAAAACCAGTAAGAATTGTGCTTTCTTGCTTCACGTTTTTATTATTTAATTGTTGTTTTCTCTTTTTTCAGAAATTTTTTGTTACCTAAAAACTTTCTTTCCCACTAAAATATAAAATACCAATAGTCATTCAAATTACCGAATTTCCTTGCTCTCTGAGAACTGGAACGAACAATAACAACGACTTTTACACAAAAAAACGAGGTTGAAATTTCAAGGATAGGTCATTGAGGAAGTATAGCCAAATCTACCCTAAACAGGGAGTAATTTTAACTATATCAGGGTTTCTTTGCAACTGTTAATAGTCCCCCTGAAACTACAAGCGGTCACTTGCCCGCCTGAGAGTCCAAACAAATTCAGTCCCCCGTTTAGCATACAAGTCCAGCGGACATTGTCCGTCATGAGTCAATCGAAAATCATCCCAACCATCCATCCCTTAGTTCTATGACTATCTACCGTAGTTCTGCCCTAGTATGGATGAATGGATGATAGAATATCTATCAACGAGCGAAATGACGTCATTTTTATATAATTCTAAAAAATGGCGATGTCAGATTTGCGTCTCACTCAGACCATCTGTCTTGGCTTTTTCTCCGGTTAGCCATGGCTTGATGGCAACTTGATTTTAATTCAAAAGTCAATATTCAATTTTACTGTCTGTCATGGAAATAATATAATTATTTAAACTGTACTCAGTTCTTTTAAGTAAGAACACTATGGGGATTTGATAAGATTGAGAATTAACACCATCTACCGTTTCCTAGTAGAATTCTAAAGCTAAATACAGTTTTTACTTTATGCTGTACCACCAGTAAGATTTCTTAGCTCCTTGATCACAAATATGAGGCTAATATTGAAGGGTAAAAATCCAAAATCCACATAAAATAAGTATACATTTCACAAATAATTTATGACTTAAAAATTGCTAATTACGAATGTTTGACGGTAGTAGTTGAACACCTGAGGCTAAGATACCAATAAACAAGTCAAACATACAAGCACAAATTTTTGAATTTTTCACAGCTGGTTCATCAGATCAGAATGGTCATGGAAAATATAATCATTTGGAGGCATACATTCTACCCCAATAAAAGCCCCGACGAGGAAAGGGTGGTGTAAGACATGGCCTAATCCTGGCCAGCTGTTGCAGTGGCAAATCCAATCTATTTTCATCCCTGGCAGATCACCACAGTCCAGAAACAAGAATTGGACGGCAATGTGATATTTTCTGTATACTATTCCTTTCCAGAGACAAGGTAGTAGATACAAGAGTCTCCTCTGGTGTAATCACTGTGTCAGGGGGTCCCAGCCTTTTTCCAGGATCCAGGAACGTACACTATTTAATCTAATTATTACCACCTCAGACAACCTTTAGAACACACTAGAATTTTTTTCTGAAATCCTGCATTCTAAATGTATCATATTAATTTAATTGAACAGTATTCCTTCCTAAAATTACATCCAAAAAATTAATTTTGCATCCTTAAATATACTTTTAATGTCTCTCCTTTCTTCCCCCCTCCCTTTTTTGAGCCCCTTCTCTAAGCTAGAATGTAGCAAAAAGACTGATAGAAATATAGATTCTTGGTTACCTGGAAGTAAAGGATCAACGACGCAATGAAAACACCAACACTCTGGATCAAATCGCCAAGGACGTGAATAAATGCTGCTGTGACAATAATATTTTCAGACTTTCCATTGTGTGCATGGGCCTCAAGTAGAGGAGACGTGTCGTCTACCGCACCAGTATGAGAGTGGCCATGTTGATGGAGAGTTAGACCCATTCTGAAACACAGCAGATTCTTAAAAATTAATGACAGTCATCTGAAGCAAATAAAAAATTTTAAAGCACTTTTAGATTAAAATCGACCTAAAAGACAAAAGTTGTTCAATAGTGATTTTTTTTTCTATATTCACGGCACGAGGTACTTAAAGGTATCTGATATTTCATTTTTGGTACTGGTGTCAGCCTTTTTAATCTTCCGACTTTTTTTCTGTGTTTTTTTTTTACTTTTTCATGTGATTTAGTTTTGAAATTATTCCAATTATTTTATCCAGGGGGTTTGTTTGTGTCTCTCAGCTTCGCGCATTTTCACGGGTTCTTTTTCTTTTTACTTCCTATAGCAGCAAATACGCATTAGCGAAAGTTTTCACTGTAATATCTGAATTTTCCCAGATTTCTTCACTAGCTCATAATTTTTTTATTTTAATCAGCATCAAATCAGTAATCAGAACTAATTTATAATTGATAAAGTCATTAGTATCCTAACAATAATATTATATTGAAAACTTTTCACCCACACACGAAAATTCCAACTAATAAATTTCTTACTCAGTAAGAATTAATATTACTCAACCATGCAGAAAACAAACAAGATCATGTAATGATGACATTTGAAATACAGGGAACTGCAAAACAATAAAAAAAAAAAAAAAAAAAAAAACAAATATAAAAATTACATAAAAAAACTATTTCAGCTGTTTATCTAATAGGTGTCCTCGGGAAAACAAGAAAGTAGAATAAGCATAAAATTTAGCTTGCAGTGCAAAAACGAGAAAACTAAAAATAAAACCAACAATAAAAGAGTCCCAACGTCATCACTTTACGCAAACTCAGCTAAGATTAACAAAAATGGTAATTCATACCGACAAAATATTATCGAAGCAAGTTTTTTATGCTATGGAGAAATATGCCTCTGGTTTTGAGTTTTAATTTTGAAATATTTTTAGAATATCTCAATATCTTAATACCTTAAATTTTTACAATATTTTTTTTTAATTTAGCATCCTATTGAAGCCTCGATTATGCATTTTTGTCATCATAATTCAATGACTAAATGCATAGGACCCTGCCACATTTTTCAGAAGGACCCAGAATTTTGAAAACAGACGGGAAAAAAAAATCTTCAGAGTTTGCTTTTTCTATGCACAATTTCCAGAGCTTTTATGCTATTTTTGCTTTTTGGCAATTAGCCATGAATATCTTTTAGATACAGAATCACTGTAATCGGTAATTGGTTACTAAGTTAAACCATTTAAATCAAATTTGTGCATAATCACCGATCACTCTGATCTGTTACTGGTTTTGCTTCATATATTGTTAAATCATTTTTAATCAAATTTATGTATAATGCATTAAATGCGTATTCTCTTAAGTCTGTACATAAAAACTTATTGTTACATATTTTACATTTAATTTTAATGGCTTCTCGAACAATGTGTTTAATGCCTAGATCATTACTAATGACAGCAGTGCCTTCAAAAACTATTGAATGACTATGGTTTGATTTAGTATTGATCTAATAATAAACTAAGCATTGAAAGAATGTCCAAGTAACAATTGAAATTAAGTGTAAAATAAATAATAATTTCTCTATAAATACAGACTTAGGAGTACACACTAGTCAACAACACACTTGATGTGTTGTACGCAAATACACTTGTATTTTTATTACTGGATTTTAATACCCAATTTGTCAAACAGTTCGTGGTAACGAACTGTAAGTAAGGAGCGACCCGGCTCAATGGTAACCGAAACTCTAAAAAACGGGATTTTGATACCAATAGATACATCAAAAAAATCAGATTTTAATTCTGATTTCAAATATATAAGTTTCATTAAGTTTAAGCTTACCCATCAAAAGTTACGCGCCTGAGAAAATTTGGTTGATTTTCGAAAAAATGGGGAAAGACCCCCTAAAAGTTATAGAACCTTAATGAAAATAACACCATAACATGCACCGTATCAGAGAACCCTACTGTTGTGGTTTAAAGCTCCTTTCTACAAAAATGTGTCCTTTTGCATTTTTCGCCATAATAAATATCGCGGATGCGTGTTTATTTGTTTTTTTTTTTTTGTTTTTTTTTTTTCCCAGAGGTGATAGTTTCGAGTCAGTGGTCCTAGAATTTCGTGAGAGGGCTCTTTTGAACGGCAATTAAAAGTCATAGTACCCTTTTCAAGTGACCAAAAGAAGTAGAGGGCAGCTAGGCCCCCTCCCACCCTCAATTTTTTCCACAAAGTCACCGGATCAAAATTGAGTTAGACATTTTGTTCAGCATGGTCGAAAATATGATAAAAATGTCTTTTAGAATGACTTGATCCCCCAAAGTCCCCAGGGGGAGGGCTGAAAGTTATGAACTTTACTCAATGTTAACATATAGTATTGGTTATTGGGAAGTATACAGACTTTTTCAGAGGAGATTTTTTCTGGTGGGTGGGGGAAGGAGAGGGTCGGGGGCTATATGGAAGGATCTTTCCATGAAGGAAGTGTTCATGGGGGACGGGACAGTGCTATGAAGGGGGCGCTGGATTTTCCAGCATTATTAAAGAAAAAGATCAGAAATTAAATTAAAAAAAACAAGTTTTTCAACTGATTGTGATTAAGAGGTCATTTTTAAAGAACTGGAAAAAAAATTCGAACTATAGTTTAAAGAGCAGGGTATTGACTAGGGGGCCAACCCCCTAATATACGTGTTAAAATTTTATGAATATAGAAGTTCGTTACGTAAGTTAATTCTAAGTTACGTATATTTATTACTAATAAAAACGTTCGTAAATAAAATTAAACAAGTTTCGAGAAAGCCATTTAACCAAATATAATATGCAAATTTTGTTTTGATTATTCATGTACAGTGAGCCAATATAAAAACCTGCATTAATTCAAAAACGTTCAAAAATTAAATAAAAAAAAAACAAGTTTTTCTAACTGAAAGTAAAGAACAACGTTAAAACTTAAAACTAACATAAATTATCCCGTATCTGAAAGGGGCTGTCCCCTCCTCAACGCCTCGCTCTTTACGCTAAAGTTTGACTTTCTTACAACTCTATTTTTCTAAACAATAAAAAAACTTTAGCGTAAAGAGCGAGGCGTTGAGGAGGGGACAGCCCCCTTCATATACGGAATAATTTCTGTTCGTTTTAAGTTTTAATGTCGCTCCTTACTTTCAGTTTAAAAAATTTGTTTTTTTTTTATTTAATTGCAAATAGAGATGGATGGTATTCTAGCTTAGGGTGATTTAGTATACGAAAGAAAAATAGCAACGGTAACAAACAGATGCAATTTTAAATATACAATAATCTACAATATGGTTGTTGATAATAAATGGTCAATATGTTATGGACCATACTGGGTCCATAGTTAAAACATATCTTAGATTCAAAACCGAATTATTAGCTTAAATATTCAGATATGGCTTAAATGATAGCTTAGGTTGTTGATGTAGATGCTAGATGCAGATATTAGATAAAGATGCAGATATTAGCAAAAATATTAAGATCAATGAGCCGAGTTACAAGTTGCTTTTGCAAGACAAAATTAAACTAAAACAATAGAGGAAGACAATCAAGTTTCAATTTGTGCGCTGTGGGATAGGGAAATTTCATTGGGAAAAATTACAAATGCGTATTCTAAAAATACACACAGTAATCCTTATAATTTGCAATTTGGTTATTAATATTTATTGCTCCCGAATTTGGACTAAAAAATACGGAATTTGATCATGAAATGGTCCATAAGTTAACACACCACTTGGTTCAGGGTATGGCTATGCTTATTACTACTACTACTAACAACTCACCGCAGCACCAAGCCGCCTGAGGCCTCGCACGCTCTTACGCACGCTCGCTTCTTCACCTCAATCTATTCACAGCCTCCCCTTTACACCCTCCCAGGAGGTTTCCATTTCCCTTAAATCTTTCTTTATGACTTCCTTCCAACCCAATGGCGGACGATCTGCTTTACGTTTAGCCCTTGACGGTTGGCCGAAAAAGACACTCTTCGGCAATCTGTCACCCTTCATCCGCAGAACATACCCTAGCCATCTCAACCTTTAAAGCTGAACTTATTGAACATGTCATCAGAGGCAACGCTATAACGTTGCCTATAGTAAAGGCCATACGGCTCCATTGTTATATTTTTTTCCCCCAGAGGCACTTCATATGGAAGGGGTCATCGTATAAACTTCAAAGGGGGCTCATTCGATTGGAAATCGAGAGTTCTAGTGCTATTTTTAAGGGTCAAAGTAATTGGAAGGCAACTAACACCCCTTCCACGCCCACCGTTCCCCAAACACATCCAATCAAAATTTTAAAAGCCATTTTGTTCTACGTAGTCAATTTCCAGATAAAACTTTATATTTTTGAGGAAGACACTCCCCCACAGCCCTCAGGGCATGGGTTGTAAGTTATGCCCTGGGGGCATATAAGGTTTTTATAGAAAACTTTGTCGTAGAAACTTCAAAAAAGACTCATTCAATTGGAAATTCAAAGGGCTACTGCCCTTTTTAATAGTCAAAATGGATTGGAGGGCAACTACCCCCCTCTCACGCCCACCTTTTCCCCAAACACATTAGATCGAAATTTTGAGATACCCGTTTTGTTCAACGTAGTTGAAAATTCGGGAAATTGGGACTTTGATGATGACAAACCCCCCAGAGTCTTCAGGGCAAGGGTTAAAAGTTATGCCCTGGGCCCATATATGGTTCTTATGGAAGTGATGCTCGTATAAACTTCAGAGAGGGCTCATTCCACTGAAAATTGACATTTCTACTTCACTTTTTTAAGAGTCAAAAGATATCGGAGGGTAACCAGCCCCCCCACGCCTTTTTTCCCCAATGCATCCGATAAAAATTTCTAGATAGCTATTTTGTTAAAAATAGCTCAAAGATCATATAACAAAAACTCTGGTGTCAACACAACCCACTGGCGCCCGGGGGCAGGGGTTGTAAATTATACCCTGGGGGCATATATGGTTTTTATGGAAGAGATGCTAGTATAAACTTCAAAGAGGGCACATTTGATTGGAAATTGAAAGTTCTAGTTCACTTTTTAAGAGTCAAAAGAGATTGGAGCGCACTTAGCCCCCCCCCCTCTACGCCCTTTTTTCCTCAAACCCATCTGATAAGAACTTTGAGATAGCCATTTTTTTGCAAATAGTTCAAAGACCATATAACAAAAACTCCGGGGCGGACACATCCCCCCAGGGCCCGGTGCCAGGCGTTGTAAGTTATGCCCTGGGGGAATATATGGTTCTTATGGAAGGGATGCTCGTAAAACTTCAGAGAGGGCTCATTTGATTGGAAATTGAAAGTTCTAGTTCAGTTTTTGAAGGTAAAAAAAAATTGGAGGGAAACTAGCCCCCCCCCCCCCCACGCCCCCTTTCCCCCAAATACATCCGATAAAATTTTTGAGATAGCCATTAAGTTAAAAGTTGTTCAAAATTCAGATAGCAAAAACTCAGGTGTTGACACAACCCCCCAGGGCCCGGGGGCAGGCATTTTAATTTATGCCCTTGGAGCATATATGGTTCTTATGAAAGGGAAGCTCGTATAAATTTCAGAGAGGGTTCATTTGATTAGAAATTGAAAGTTCGAGCTCACTTTTTAATAGTCAAAAGAGATCCGAGGGCAACTAGCCATCTCCCCGCGCCTTCTTTTTCCAAACCCATCTGATGAAGATTTTGAGACAGGCATTTTGTTAAAAATAGTTTAAAGGTCAGATAAGAAAAACTCCGGTGTCAGTACAACCCCCCAGGGCCCTGGGAAAGGCGTTCTAAGTTATGCCCTATAGGCATGTGTGGTTCTTATGAAATAGATGCTCGTATAAACTTCATAGAGGGCTCATTTGATTGGACATTGAAAGTTCTAGTTCACATTTTAAGAGTCAAGAGATTTAAAGGCAACTAGTCCCCCCCCCACACACTCTTTTTCCCAAAATCCATCCGCTACAATATTTGAGAGAGTCAGTTCTTTGAAAAATGTTCAAAAATTAGATAACAAAAACTCCGGTGTCAACACAACCCCCCAGGGCCCGGGGGTAGGAATTGTAAGTGTTGTCCTGGGGGCATATATGGTTCTTATGAAAGGGATTCTCGCATAAACTTCAGAGAGGGCTCATTTGATTGGGAATTGAAATTTCTAGTTCGCTTTTGAAGAGTCAAAAGATATCCGAGGGCAACTAGCCCCCCCACACCCTTTTTTCCCCAAACCCATACGATACAAATTTTGAGATAGCCATTTTATAAAATAGTTAAAAGGTTAGATAACAAAAACTCCGGTGTCGACGCAACCCCCCAGGGCCCGGGGAAGGGGAGCAGGCGTTGTAAGCTGTCCTGGGGCCATATTTGGTTCTTATGGAAGGGGATGCTCGCAAACACTTCAGAGAGGACTTACTTGAATGGAACTTAAAAGCTCTATGTTCATTTTCTCAGAGTAAAAAAGATCGGATGGCACTTAGCCCCTCGCGCCTTCCAGGCCTTTGGGTTATTTAAAAATTTGAGGTGAACATTTTGTTAAAAATTGTTCAAATATCAGATATTAAAACTCCGGGGCCGATACAACACCCCACGGCCCAGGGACAGGTGTTGTAAGTTATACTCTGGGTGTATATATGGTTCTTATAGAAGGGATACTCGCATAAGCTTCAGAGAGGGCTCATTTGATTGAAAACAGAAAGTTATAGGTCACTTTTAAAGAATCAAAAGAGAGCGAAGGGCAATTAGCCCCCCCCCCCCACGCCCTTTTTTCCCAAACCCATCAGGTAAAAATTTTGAGATAGCCATTTTATTAAAAATAGTTCCAAAATCAGATAATAAAACTCCGAGGTTGAAACAAACCCATTTTTTCACTTTGATATTGTTACTTTGATACCTGTTTTGATACTTTGATGAACATTTGATTTTTTTTAAGTTCGATTTTGAAATAAGAAATTTTTAAAAACTTGAAACTTTTTGCAATCCAAACCGAACAAAAATTAATTAAAAAAACTTTCGAAAAATCAGTTTTTCAAAGAAAAGTAAAGGTCATTTTAAACTTACGCTCAGTAGATACAAATACATTTTAAAATTCAAACTCAAAACGACCAGAAATTACTGTTAAAGAATAAATGAAACCCAAAACGAGAACAGAAATTAAATAAACAATCATAGCAAAAAACATACAACAAGTAATAATATATCTGAATAAATAGATCTTAAAGCGAGTAATACTTAGATTGAATATGAAAATCAAGCTTAAAACGAAAAACAATATTTTGCTATTGAAGTATAAGTGAAATTTAAAACGAAGAGAAATTAAATAAACAATCAATGCAAACAAACATACAATAGATATTAATGTAAATGAATAAATAAATCTTAAAACGAGTGAAACTTAAATTGAATATGCAAATCAAGCTTGAAACGAACAAAAATCACTACAAACAAGAGTTTGGGTATCGCCTCCTTCTCTCACTGTAAAAGTCTAAAACCTACAGAAGTCATTGGCGCTTTACTGACAACTATATGCGTCTTGAACAGTCGTGGAAATTATAAACAACATCAAATTGAATATTTGATGTACAGTGATATTAGTTGCTGAAAGATTGATCAGTTCAAGAATTTATTTTACTGCAATTTTATTTTTATTTTCAATACTGTAAGAACTGGAAAAGAAAATATTTGTAATATAATTCGTTTTCAATGAAGCGCTAATGACACATTAGGCTTTTGGTTTTTATTTACAGTTAAGGAAGGGGGCAGTATCCAAACTCTTGTTTGTAGTGGCACTGTATTCGCCTTGAAAAATTTTAGAAAGAACTAATAAATTAAACTGAATATTTGATGTATGAGCATAATAATATTAATTGCTGACATCTCATCAGTTAAAAACATTAATATAATTTTATTTTTTATTTTAAATATGAAGTTTAAAAGAAAATATTTTCCATAAAATTGGTCTTCAATAAAGCGCCAATGACGCAGTAGGTTTTAAACTTTTACAATGAAAGAAGGTGGCGATACCCAAACTCTTGTTTGTAGTGATTTTTGTTCCTTTCAAGCTTGATTTGCATATTCAATTTAAGTTTCACTCGTTTTAAGATTTATTTATTCATTTACAATAATATCTATTGTATGTTTGTTTGCATTGATTGTTTATTTAATTTCTGTTCGTTTTAAGTTTCACTTACACTTCAATAGCAACATATTTTTTTTCGTTTTAAGTTTGATTTTCGGGTTTCATTTATTTTTTAATATTAATTTCTGGTCGTTTTGAGTTTGAATTTTAAAAGGTATTTTTATCTGCAGAGTTAAAGTTTAAAATTGCCTTTACTTTTCTTAGACAAGAATATTTTTCGGAAAGACTTTTAAATTAATTTAATTATAATCAAAGATTGAAAGGATCAATACAAAACACTAGGTTACATAGGACTGATGTTACTGATATTAACCACAAATAGCAGCATCTAGTAGGATCCACAGTTAATTTAAAGCTGAAATACAGAAAGAGTATTTACCAGGTAGTTATGATGTTTTAGACTCCAGGATGATTATTTTCAATCTGGAATTTGTTTTTCCTTCTGTTAAAAAAAATACCATATAAAATAGTCTTTTTAAACAAAAATATATAAGAAAAAGGACTTACAAGATATTGACAGCAACCCCTACTCCCGAGGTAATAAGCATAATAATGGCATCAACTTCGAAGCTCTTGCTCATAACGCGTTCTATAGCTACATAAACCAAAACAGCGGTGATTACCCAAATCATGAAAACGGATGTCAAAGCACCAAGGACCTCTGGAAAAATATCAAATAGTTAAAAAAGTTAACATTTTCATCAAGTAATAATAGGTCAAGATTGTGTTCTGTATGTCATTTGCTGGAAAGTAGACATTCATGTTCTTACTTCAACAGTGATACCTTGTTCTTCTCCTTTTTAACTATTTTGAATTTTGCTAATCCATCAGAGGTATCTTAGAAATATAACAAAAAGAGATTGTCAAATAATTGATAGTGTAACACCTATTGTTAGACATAAGGTATACATAGCGGTTTCTTTAAGTGTATTAACAACGGAAATGTACAAACGATAAGCGGGGATTTTCAAAGGAAAGATGGCATTTTCTCGGGCATATATTTTAAATCTGTAAAACATGGATACTCAAAGCAGAATTTTCATTAACTCAAGTCGTCCACTAGGGTATTAAGTGAGGTTTTATGAGCTTAGATCACTATAGTAAGTATTCTGACAAAACGAGCATTGGGAATATTCAGGTTTATTGTGCAAAAAGACGATCAAAATAAGTATTCATCTACTTCCAAAAGCTGCCATAAAAAACAACCGCAATAATAAATTCGGCCGCTTTTAGCATTAAAAATGGTATGTGTGTCAGGCCCTTTATCTAAAACTCATTTAAACAAAACAAGGCATAGAATTGTACATGTCTACAGAAGAAAAACCTATAAACCTTCTACAAAATCAAAAATGTAACATCAATTTATAGGAAAATGTTGAATTATATTCCTTTTTTCACGATATGATGACAACTTGAGAATGTTTTAAAGTTATTCACCCTTTCTTTAAAAAAATTTGGCCAGAAGCACTAAGGGCAGCATCTATTATTTTAAAAATAGGGAGTCAATGTTAGGTAGGCCATATTGTCTTACGTCTAAATCATTCCGCTGAAAAATTTTGTCAAAGAAATTTTTCTTTGGATTTAATTGGAGTCACAAAATTTATCCTTACACACTCTTTCTTTTTCTTCATGTGCCTTTTGCCTCTTTCTATCTCCCTTACTTTCTTTTAAACAAGTTATTAATTTTCTATCACACGTTATTACCGTTTTTACCAAGTAATTGCACGTTATTTAGGCTATATGACATCACTTTTCAGTTTCAAAAAAAAGCAAAGAAAAAGGCGATATGACGATAATCCAAATCAAGCAGGATCACTTATCTTTTATTCTGGAAATCTGAATCGTTGAAGAGAGATCTCTAAAACGGAAATAATAATTTCATATCATTAATGTTTTTATTTTCATTACTAAAGAATTCTTTGAAGTTGGAAGAAAAAAAAAACGAAAGACTGGTACTGGAATTTTGCCATAAGTTAGAATCTTTGGCTTCCGCCATCAAATACTTAAAACCTTAGCCTATAATACTACCATTAAATGTTTTTGTTCCACCAGTTTTCCTTAATTGGGGAGAGGGGACAGGGGAGGACATATGCTCCTCTGGACTCTGAGAAATATGTTTTTGTGTTATTTTACTGGAAAATACACAAAAACGACAATTATAGATTTTGAAAAATAAATTCTCCAATCCCCCCCCCCTTAGCTTCCATGAACTGATGCCACTGACTTTCCCCAAACAAGTTTCAGATTCAATCTTTGTCTTTTTGGTGATTGTAAATGTGGAACATTTAAAGGGTGTAAAATCCTAATGTCCAAGTCACTCTATATCACACCCTAAAGGAAAATGTGCACATCCTAAAGATTAAAAAAACTCGGAAGGCTACTAGAAAAAAATTATGTTCAGCAATTCCTTTCTTTTGTTTAACAAATGCCATACGTGAAACTTCATACAGTAAAACGTGATCAAACGAAATCACACATACCATCGAAAAATATTAAGAGATAAAACAGATCGATGAGAAACATGTATAAAGAAGATGTAATAGAGAAAAATAGAACATAAGGGGAAAGGAGTTTTTAGAGCAAAAGAGAAATGAAGAAAAAAGACAAAAAAGTAAAGCGATATAAACAGAAAAAGAAACATGAGGAATAGATGAAATACAGACTTACCAGCCCTATAGTACCCAAAACTCATCCTCTGTGTGGCTGGTCTTGTGGCTATGTACAAAGAGAATAAAGATATCATGAAACTAGCGAAGTCACTTAAAAGGTGAGCAGCATCGGTAGCAATTGCTAAACTGTTGGCCAAATATCCACCTAAAAATATTCTCAACTGATAACTTAATTGAATAGAATGCAAGTTTAGGTTGATTCAACCGAGTACTGAGAGTTGTTCGTCAAAAAATGATTTTTTTTTGTGTTCTGTGCCCATGGATAAGTTGTAAAAATTGACAAATTCATTTTTTCCCTTTAAGATGCAAAGTAGCTTTACCACTTTTCCGCACTTAATTAATTTTCGACAAATTGAAGCACATCACAGAGATCAGGCAGGGTAGACTTGTTGAAAAAAATAAGTTTAGTGACTTTCATATAAAGAAAAATGACAATAAACTGACCAACTGCAACGGCTCTTATTGTGAGAAAGAAGTAATCAAACTGGTATACATAGGTAATCTACTTTCTTATTAAATTCCTACTCACCCTTCATGGTCTATTCTCGATCATTAAATAAGTCTCGACTATTTTCAGATTTTTTTTTTCAGCTACTATACTTCGTTTACTTGTATAAAAAATAATCAAAACTCGAATACAACAGATACAGTGGAAATTGAACTAATATTTCGTTTTTTTGACCAAAAAAATCGATCGGAGTTTGTTTTCGTTTTTCGACCAGAATTTCAACACCACTTTTCTTCTTTTTACGTTGTTATACAGGGTTCCAACACTGTTTTAGGCAATCCCCAAGTCAGAGGAACCCATAATATTAAGGCTCTGCTTCAATTTCTCAAATCCCCCTTCAAGTACCTTATCTGAAAGTTACTATGTTGCAGAGATAAAAGCTACATGTTCTTTTTTGCAACTTCTCAAATTGGCCGTTTTTATCTTTAATTCCTCTGTGTCTGACAATAGCTTTGTCTTTCTCAATAATTTCTTGAAGCACCTTCTACTTTTTCACCTCTGCTTCTTTCTCGGGGAAAGCTGGTAGCTCGCCCTTGTTCCAATGGTTGTTGAGTATTCACTGACTTCTCACTCGTTCTATTTCTTTTATCAGTTAGAATCTGAAGCGGCTTCAAAAATCACACTCAGTGGCAGCACTTTCGTAAGAAAAACTAAGACTTGGTTCAACTAGAATGGCCAGTGTCAGAAATTTTGAATTTTTCGGCTCGCATTAGTAATGTTGATTTGGTTATTCCAATAATTCTCAATTCTTGTTGATAATTGAGGGAAAGTGAAGTGATAAATGGAGGAAAGTGACAATGGAGGAAAGTGATAATGGGTGAAAGTGATAAATGGAAGAAAGTGGTAATGGAGGGAAATGAAGGGAAAGCTACTTTCTCTAAGTCGAGCATTTTCAGCTTGTCAACTCGGTCTCAGAGCATCTACTCTCAGCCAGAAATAAATTACAAAGGAATTTGTGTTTTTAAGTAATAACAGACGAAAACAATGGTTTGGAAACTCTGGCTTATAAAAATTGAAAACTTTCAGAAAAACAAAAGATTGGACATTGCCTCTGTTCGGCTTTTTCCCAATAGCTTTGACTAATAAGGAGAAAATAAGACTGCTAAAATGGCCATTCCTGGCATATTTGAACCTCGGGTGAAGAATTATCACAAACTTTTCTTTACCGTTTTGGAAGAAAAAAGAGTAGCTGTTGTAATTCTACTTCTATGAGTTTACTCTATTATTATTTTTGTTATACAAGTATAGCTGAGCTTCAAGCAATATCTTGCGATAATTACAGTTGTTTAAGCTGTGATTTATTGTTATTAAGGACTCTAAAGCTTCTTGAAGGAGTAGCTCGATCTAGCAGCGACGTCGCTATTGCCGTGCGACAACAGTGCAAGGTTTCGATTATTTGTATGTAAAAACAATCCCTTCGTATTCTTCCCTCGCAGTCACCATGTAACCTTCCCTCACTCACTTCCTCCCTTCTATCCCCGTTGCATCAACTTTTTTATCTGAATAAAACTTTTCTTACATAACACTTCCCATTTCAAAGCGCATTGCCTGCGAGGAGTTTCGAAATTAACGTCTTGATATTTTCTGTGCAAGGGGGATCATAAGACTATCTAAAAGCGATTCCTTAATGGTGCGTTTTAAAATACTAAAATAATAAAACCAAAGGGGAAATTTTTTGTAAACAATCCCATTAACATTGTCGCTAATCATAACTTAATAAATTTACTTAAAAAGGATATAATTTACAATCAACATAAAAACACATAAACAACCATAAGCGAACTTGTTGAGACTAAACACCGAAATCCGAGATCCCATAAAGAGATATCTGACCACTTCACAGAGCTTACAAATCGATTTAGCAGTACCAATAACCCAATGTAGTATCTTTAACTAAAACCTTAAACTGCTTGTAATGGTTTGTGAGTAATCGAGGTAACTAATAGGGTAGACAAAATGACAAACCTAGGCTGACAAGGAAATGTAATTTTTGGAGACAAAAATAACTCGGTCTTTTAAAATTTAATGGGTTCTCCTGCATGAAATTTTAAGGCAGAACAAAAACAAAATTTTCAGTTGCAAGGTTTTAACAAAAAAATTGGTTTATCTGTGCTGTAACTTACCTATAAATACTTTAAGGTTTTCCAAAATGAAACAGAAAACGGAGAAAAGACTCCAGAGGGAAGGAGTGTTAATTCCTTTTTCTGCTTAAAAGTTTATCATTACCGAGAAATAGGTATATACTGGCAATGCAGTAGCCAGTTCTTGTTTCAAGA
Source organism: Artemia sp. Qi Xiang Cuo (assembly GCF_049724085.1). Taxonomy (NCBI): domain Eukaryota; kingdom Metazoa; phylum Arthropoda; class Branchiopoda; order Anostraca; family Artemiidae; genus Artemia; species Artemia sp. Qi Xiang Cuo. Next base: position 22,766,580 of record NC_142814.1, on the reverse strand, counting down.
GATCATCCAGAGCCTAATTCTTCCAGATTTTTAACGGTAATTCTTGATGAATATTCCACGTTTCAACGCCCGCATAATTTTAACTACAAATTTCCGAGAATTTGCGTGCAATCAAACAGTTGGAATGTGTTTTCCCAACCAATGTGTTTGCAATAAACTAATTTTCATACATTAAACCTTAAACCTTAAACTGCTTGTAATAGTTTGTCAGCAATCGGGGTAAATAATAGTGTAGACTGAATATAAAATTTAGGCTGATAAGGATACATTTTCTGGGGGACAAATGACTCCGCCTTTTAAAATTTGATTGTTTCCCCTTTGTGAAATTTTTAGCCCAAAGAACGGAAACTATTTAAGACACAAGGTTTTTTCTTAAAAATAGTATATCTTTGCTGTAACTTGCCTATAAATGCTTTAAGATAGGCTAAAAGGAAATAGGAATAGTGGCAAGGAATGTTAATTCCTTTTTCTGCTTAAAAGTTTATCTTTACCGGTAAATCAGTATAGACTAGCAGTGCAAAAGCCAATTCTTGTTTCAAGAACTCTTCTAGAGAGTAACGCTCGATGAATATTCCATTTTTCAGCACTGTGTTCCATTTTTCAGTGCAGTAGAAAATTTGAGTTGTATTTTCTTAGTTTGAGTTATTTAATTTTTTTCAGATAGTTGCATATTTAAATGTCTTAGGTTTTAGTTTAACTCTGTTTGTGATATTTCGAGTTAAGGTACAAATTTGTATGACGATGGCAATGGCTGTGATTTTTATATGCTTAGAACTGATCAAGTGTACCGTGAGTAAAATGCGATGTATTTAAAATACCAAAATAAAGTTTCTTCTTTCTAAAGATAATTCCGACTTCCTATAATTAAGTTAAATCTAGTTTCAAAAATGAAAAGTCCTTAATCAGCAAAGAAAAAAAACCGCAGTTAGCCTCAGACAAAGAACGGCGCTATCCAAGCTTTGGATTTCGCTAAGAGAGTGGGCAATAAAAAAGGTGCTACGCACAATGTTTCTAAGGAAATTTAAATGATAAGAACCGTGTGAACGTTTGAATCATCAGAAATATTTAAAACAATTTATTGGACGAAGGGTTCACATCCTTTGGCTACTTGAGCCAATTGTGAGCCAGTTATCACAGCGCAGGACAAAAAAACTACGTTTGATAGTGGGGTAAAAGTGTTTTTGGAAAAGATTCGTAAATCGGAATCAGGACCATTCAGATAGAATTTTTACGCCATTCAAGCTTGGCGATTCTTTTATTGTTGTATCTCAGTCACCGTTATTGGCATTTGAAGTGACCCATTGCTGTTCATCCAAAAATGTAAGTTTCAATAAATCTATTGCTTTTTTACCTGTGTTTATTTCATTTTATATGTCTGTAGCCAGCCTAATAACAGGTAATTAGTTCGCAAATCTCCAAGGACGTTCCCAGGGAATCTGATCTCCAGATAGCTCAAGGAAAAGAGGTCACATTTATATTTCTACACGTTTTATTTTCTCTCATTAATTGAGGGTGGCGCAAGCCTTGTTGGCACAATCTTCAGCGGTATAAGCGGCGCCATCGGAGAACTTATAAGGTGTAAGATCGCAGCTTTAAACTAGGATATTAGATTTGACGCGGTCAATATTTATGACCACAATTAAGCCCAGTCCTTTCTTTTATAGCTAATAACCCCTTTTATAGCCACAAATAATTTTCATCGCTACAAATGGCGCGGTCGGTAGGATCCTACCGACCGTGCCATTTGTAGCGATGAAAATTATTTGTGGCTATGAAAGGGGTTATTAGCTATAAAAGGAAGGACTGGGCTTAATTGTGGTCATAAATATTGACCGCGTCAAATCTAATATCGTACCCTGAAGCTGCTAAATAAAGTTTCTTCTTTCTAAAGATAATTCCTACTTCCTATAATTAAGTTAAATCTAGTTTCAAAAATGAAAAGTCCTTAATCAGCAAAGAAAAAAACCGCAGTTAGCCTCAGACAAAGAACGGCTCTATCCAAGCTTTGGATTTCGCTAAGAGAGTGGGCAATAAAAAAGGTGCTACGCACAATGTTTCTAAGGAAGTTTAAATGATAAGAACCGTGTGAACGTTTGAATCATCAGAAATATTTAAAACAATTTATTGGACGAAGGGTTCGCATCCTTTGGCCACTTGAGCCAATCGTGAGCCAGTTCTTACAGTGCTGGACGAAAAAACTAACTTTGATAATGGGGCAAACGTGCTTTTGGGAGTTATTCGTAAGCCGGAATCAAGACCAGTCAGATAGAATTTTTTCGCTATTCAAGCTTGGCGATTCTTTTATTGTTGCATCTCAGTCACCGTTATTGTCATTTGAAGTGACCCATTGCTGTTCACCCAAATATGTAAGTTTCAATAAATCTATTGCTTTTTTACCTGTGTTTATTTCATTTTATATGTCTGTATCAAGCCTAATAACAGGTAATTGGTTTGCAAATCTCCAAGGACGTTGCCAGAGAATCTGATCTCCAGATATCTCAAGGAAAAAGGTCACATTCATATTTCTACACGTTTTATTTTTTCTCATTAATTGAGGGTGGCGCAAGCCTTTAGGCACGATCTTTAGCGCTATAAGAGGCGCTATCGGAGAACTTATAAGGTGTAAGTTCACAGCTTCAGGGTACGATATTAGATTTGACGTGGTCAATATTTACGACCACAATTAAGCCCAGTCCTTCCTTTTATAGCTAATAACCCCTTTTATAGCCACAAATAATTTTCAGCGCTACAAATGGCGCAGCCGGAAATTGGAGGGAAACTTGCGAACTAATTACGCTATAAACTTTGTAATTTGAATTTAATTATTGGAGAGATACAGACACATAAGTAAAGCGTTTAGGCCTATAACCGCTAAACTACGACAGGAAACTCTTTAAAATATCTCATAAGAGATAATAGCCTCCCCCAAAGTACGTCAAATGAAAAAATAAATTTACTTTGAGTTGATTAAAACGCAAAAAAAAATAGTGGACGACCATAACTAGTTATTAATAGTGCAGAAGTTGCTCACAAAAAATATAGAAATAGCAATATCTATACCGGAGTACAATGGTCAATCAGATATTGACGAATTTAATATCCAATTGGCCCAGTTTGTACAACTAACAAAAACAGAGCTAGAAGCGTTAGTCAATATGCTCCTACTACGATTAAAAGGCCAGGCCTCAACCTTTCTAAAACAGATTGAACATACCAAGGCAATAACGCCAACTTGCCAATAAATACGGTGGACAAATTGTTAAAAGCATTTAAAGATAGATTTATAGAAACCAGTTCCATAAATAAATTAAAACACGGAACGGTGTGCTTCGACTATTCACAAAATATAAGAGAATATCTTGATAATATACGCATTTCGGTAGAGGCAAAATACGGAACAGGTTCTGGGCAACTGTATGAAAAAGTCATACTAAATACCTTTTTGCAAGGGCTACCCCCAAAACTATATAGAGTGGTAATATCCAAAAATATTCAGACGCTGGATCTCGCAGTTCAGGAGGTAGAGCGATTGATCGAAGTCGACACGATGGTCGCAAATCATAGTAAAGCAAAAATAAATAGCCTAGGCGATTCAAATACGAACATAAAACTTCAGGGGCGATCAGGCATCCCCAAATTTCTTTTCAAGGGATAACTCCCAAGTGCCACAAAGAAATAAAACGCCAGAACCCACTAGGAAGAAAACAGTACGTTTTCAGCCTGTCAAGAAATCTAATTATGAAAATAACCATACAATAATAAGATGATTTAATTGCAATCAACCTGGGCACATCGCGAGGGAGTGCCGTTATGTCCCCAACCGCATACTAAGAATTGCTGTCGTTAATACGCAAAACTATAGCAACCGTTTGTTCGGAACAAAAGATTTTAACACCAGTGGTGCACTAGGCTATAACCAGGGTAGATTGCGCCAATCAGTACCTTACAACACGTACCAAACAAAATTTTATACCCCTCCCCCCAATAGACAAATTAATTACCGATTTGAAAACCCAAATACTCACCAAAGCCAATATAATGCGAGAATGCTATATATAAATCACGAAAATTTGCCAATGGGAAATGAAAATTTTGCAAGCCAATGGCATTGGCAGTCAGCGCCAGCAAGCGGGACTGACACAGGGCATCCACGTAACTATAATAATAGATGGCGAAGACAGACAGATGTAAATCAATTAGATATGCCTACGGAAACTCATACGTCTCAATATCTATTACTGGCACCGACACATGATATAAATCCTCAGGGAAACGTTTCAGGCCCCTCAGAAATCTAAATTGGACCCAGAGGGTGCGCGGGATATTTAATAGGTCCAAAACAATGGTAGTGCCGTCTTGTAGTGATAGTATTAACAAGTTACCTATATTTAAGGATTTTTGTGTAGAAAACGTTTACTTTAAGGCTTTAGTTGACAGCGGAGCTACAGTTAATATTATGAGCTCATGCGTATTTAATATGTTGCCTCTGCATATTAGGCAACAAAGAAATTTTAACAATCCCAATTTAACTAGTGTGACAGGGCATAAATTGGATGCAAGAGGTTCAATTTTCCTAAACGTAAAAAGGGATAATAGGATCTTCCCGACAAATTTTATAATATGCGATAACTTTCCGTACGAAGCAATTATAGGTAAAAATTTTTTAAGGTCCAATAGAGTACTATTAGACGTAGCAAACGAGAGGCTCGTCTACCCGGCTAAGGTAGGGGAAGAAATTTCTACCTTAGGAAATCGTAACAGAGGTTACGAAGACAACGTAACAATAAACAAAATTTTTGACGGTATAAAGTCGCAATCTTTTGAACCTTATGTCTCGCAAGGAGGAAAAGGAATAATTGGAAATTTGTCCAATTATTCTGAAAGACATTGCAGAGATGAAGTAAATTTAAATAATAAAAGTATTGAATCCGCAAAAATAAAAATAGGAGATATGCGACAGTACAGGTCAAACGAAATCAAGAAAATAGTGGAATTATGGAAAAACATAGTAAAACCCAACGTGACGCCACAAGATGCCGCAATGGCGCAGCATAGCGCCAGTATGAATCTAATAAACAATGAAAATAAAGAGAAATATTACGGATTCGCCATAAGTAAAACAAAAGTCCCTCCCAAAACGATGCAAAAAATTCAAATATCACAGATGATTGAGCTAGTGGTTAGCAAATCCGAAATATGGTTTGCGACCCCATCTGAAATTGCTGAAAATCTGCTATGCGAGGAACAGATTATATCTTATGACAAAGGAGAAGGTTTTATTTGGGTAACTAATAACCATGAAAATGATACAATTAAAATAAAAAAGGGGACGTGTCTAGTTCAAATCCAGGTTTTATCAGAGAATGATTTAAATAGATGGGAAAATTCCAAAAGAAACCTAGTTAACGGCATTAAAACCTCAAATAACAGGTAACCTCTAACTAAATCGCAATTTTTACACAAATTTAATATGGATCATATTACGGACTCGGAAATTAAGAACAAATTAAGCTATTTATTGTGTAATTTCATAGTTTCTTTTTCCGCATCTTATGATGATATATTACTTTTACCGTTTTATTAACAAACAATTTTTTCGACTGGTAATCCCGTAGCAAAACAGCTATAATGTTTGACATATTAGCAAAAAGAATGGATAAAAATTAAAATCACAAATTTAGAAAAAAATGAAATTATACGCCCCAGTATAAGTCCGTATAGTGCACCAGTGATCTTAGTACCAAAGAAGAATGGCGACCTTAGACTTGTAGTAGATTATAGAGCCCTCAACAAAGAAGTAGTTAGCGATAAATTTCCTTTACCAAGAATAGACGAAATTCTTGACTCAATTTCAAGCAAAAACAAAATTTTTACTTCTTTTGACCTTACCCAAGGCTACCACCAAGTGAAAATAGCTGAAAAAGATGTCCATAAAACTGCATTTCCAGCATCTGAATGTGGTTCATATTAATACTTAAGGGTACCATTCGGACTGAAAACAAGTTCAAGCGCGCTATGTAGACCCCTATTACACCTGTTAAGAGGATTAAAGAATATAATTCATTTTGTTGATGATGTCATATGCGTGGGAGAAAACACTGAACAACACTTAACAACATTAGCTAAGGTCTTCGAGAAGTTCAGACGGGGCAATTTAAAATGCCGGCCTGAAAAAGTAAATTTATTTCAACCTAGAATTAAATTTTTAGGAGTAGTAGTAACACGAGGAGAGATATCCCCAGACCCTGATAAAATAAAATGTGTTAAAAACCTCACACCACCTAGAACTATGAAAGAATTAAGGGAAATTTTAGGTCTTACTGGCTACTTTAGAAAATTCGTACGCAATTACGCCCAAATTGCGCAACCCCTCACGGAATTAACTAAAGGGAACTCCCAAAATGTTACCTGGTCCCAGGAAGCTCAAACTTCCCTAGACCGTCTCAAAAAGCCGCTCACTTCTGAACCAATATTATCACTACCTGATTTCGAAAACGGAGAATTTGTGGTCACATCCGATGCTGGTTCAAATGTCATTGGGGCTATTCTTTCGCAAATAATTCCCATAGGCAACCCTGATCCTTTACAAGGAACTTCTAATAAAAAAAAATAGAAAAAGTTATATACTATTCGAGTAGATTGTTATTAAAGGGCGAAGGTAGTTATTCCACTAAAAACTTGGAATTATTATCTATAATCCACCACTTGGACAAATTTAGACATTATTTAATTGGTACAAAATTTATGCTACGATCAGACCATAAAAGCTTGCAGTACCTGCGCACATTTAAAAACCCCACAGACATTCTAGCCAGATTTAATATCAAAATCCAAGATATATATTAGGAGGTTTAACATTTAAAGGGTAAACAAAGTACAGATTTCGATTGTTTAAGCAGATAGACGGAAACTAATTTGTCAGAAACTAAAATATATGACGTTAAACACCGTCAATGATAAGAGCAAACATAAATTTAAGAAAAACAAAGTCAAAGACACAGTAAAGGAAAATAAGGTTAACTTATCCCTTGTCGTTAGAAAATATAAAAAGAAAGCAAAAAAGGACGAAATGTGTTGCGCGCTTATTAATTATTTTTTGAATGACAACGCGTTACAGGATAAATTCAAAAAACTTAGAAAAGAGATAGATAATTTCTACTACGACCAGGGGGATTAAATACTATGTAGAATTGTGACTGATGAGACAAAAAGAAACCAAACTTAAATAGTAACTGTATTACCACAAAAATTAATAGCACCTGCATTTGAATGTTTTCATTCAGATATAGGTGGACATTTAGGAGTAATGAAAACTTTCCATAAATTAAAACAGTATTTTTACGTGCCGTCGGCAATGACAAAACTTAAAGAATTTGTAAGTACATGCGAAGCGTCTAACTTAAGAAAAATCCCCCCAGCTTATCCTAATCCTTCAATGGGAAGGGTCCCGGTAGCAAAGTATCCCTTCGACATCATCTCATTTGACTTATACAGGACGAGTGGAGGCTTACCTGTTTCCACCAGAGGCCATACTTGTATTCTTTCGGTTATAGACCATTTTTCCGGATTTACTTTTGCAAAAGCATTAAAAAATCAAAGCGCTTACGCCACAAGTAAGGCGTTAGCAAAATTATTTTTCAAATTTGGCATTCCATATAAAGTTTTGAGTGATAACGGAAGCAATTTTGTTTCAAAAGTAACAAAAGACTTAATGAGTTTTCTTAATATAGAGAAAATGGTAACAGCTCCGTACCACCCACAAGCTAATGGTAAAATAGAAAATAGGCATAAAATATTCTCGAACGTATTAAGTATTTATACAAAAGACAATAGGAACGACTGGGATCAATTCTTACCTTACTTAACTAACGTAATCAACACTGCTTATTCAGAAACAACCAAAGACAATCCATTTTATTTACTTTTTAGTCATGATTTTACAATCCCGTATGATGAAATTGTTTAATCCCGGCAATACTACAATAGCTCAGAAGACTACAAACGGGAATTCATAAATAAGATGAGGAAAACTTATAAAATAGTTAGGCAAGAGTTGGAAAAATGTAAAATAAACCAAGAGCTAAGAAACCAACCCAAAGTCAAGGGGAGTATAGATTTCAAAATAGGAGACTGCGTCTACCTAAAGAACGAAGCAAAAACGGAAGGCAAAAAACTTTCCAAAAAATATTCTGGACCGTACAGAATAGTAAAAAAGTACGATAACGAATATACTTTTAAAATGGAAAACCCCGATAGTGGAAGAACTTACAAGGCGCATGTTAGCCGAATAGAAAGAGCCAAATTTCCAGAGAGATGGGTATTACATCCCTCCTCTACAGAGTCATCAGATTCCAAAAATGACCCCCCTAGATCAAGATTGGCAGAGTTATAAACCTTTAATTTTAAACAAGATTATTTTGAAGATGACAGTGACGGAGAAAACTGTGAAGAATTTTTACCAATCAAAAATGTATTTATTCCCAAGAAAAAATCCTTAATACCAGGGTTTTTTCCTTAAATAAAAACACCAAAAGATCCAAAAAGTTATTCATCGGCGCGCGCGGGAGAACTAGATTAAACGATATCTCCAAAAACCCAATTTTTCCCCGATAGAATTTCGACCCCTTGTCCCCCCAAAAGATTTTCAGACAATATGGTTTCCCCTGCAACACCAATAGAAAGGCCCCTGTCATTGCAGGAAGAATTAAACTGAGCTGTAGAAACCCCCGGTATTACGGTAAAGAAAACTCCCGCCAAAGATTCAACTAAGACAAATCTGCGATAGGCTTTGGAGTTGATAAATGTCCTCTTAAAAACAAGTCGATGCATATTGCCCGAATATAATACTCTCGACGATTACCAATAAGGTCAAGACCATCACAGAACTACGTCCAGGGTAAGCCTAATCAGTTGATTTTATAGGAAAAAGCATCTCGGCAAAAATACCTCATCCCCTTGAGGACATGACATTCAAACAGTGGAGGAACCCCTCAAAAACTCTTGATTCCTCGCAAAGCTCTCAAGAATCTTTCAAATCTCCCGAGTTGAAAACTCAAAGCGAGGACATAGAGAATAAACCTTCTACTTCCAGAAGAGTAAAAATTTACGAAGGAAGGGCAGGGGATACTTGAGAAACGCAAGGTGCAACCTCTAAGACTTATAATAGAGAATCATTGGAAACCAGTTCCAAAGAGTCTGAAGGCAAATAAGACCATATAATAGTTAAAGGAATAGGGAATTCACGACCGACATAAGCAGCCGCACACGCAAAAAAAACAAAAACAAGAGGGCAAGAATTATAGAAAAAAACAATACAAAAAGTTCGACCTTATCTCGCTAGAAAAACCGAAAAAAAACCGCAAGAAACAGAGGAGAAAATAACGACACAGTCAGGCAGAACGGTTAAAAAACCTGACAGATGGAAATATCCCTAATTAATGTAAAGACAAATTTCAAATCCCTTACGAAAATCAACTTGTGATCCATCATAATAAATTTAACAGTGTGCAAGTAAAGTTAACCAAGTCAATATTAATGAAAAAAAATAATAATACGAAAGATGTCAAAACAATGGTGATCAGAGAGAAAGGCCCAAAGTAGGAAGCTCGTGGTCGACTGAGAACGACAAGTGGTGTTGGACCACGTTTTGTGGGAAGCCTGGGGAGGAACTCAAGGCCCATGCAGCTTTTAAGTTGTTGCTCCGACATTGTTGCTCCGGCTTTTAAATTGTTTAATCCGAGCCCATGCAGCTCGGATTTTCTATGAAAAATCGACCCATGTCCTAACCAAGATGGATATTATCCAAAACAAAAAATTACCAGTACAGAAGTGTCGAATTATATGAAATATTTTATGTTGATACAGATTATAATTATTTTAGGCCTACACATAAAATAGGATACCAGTGTAACTATGTGCAGCACGTTTGCTGATTCATGTGTTTCTCAATCGAGAAATATATTGTAAAATTAAATTGTATAGCGATTATTAGCTACGCTTTAAAGTTATATCTCAACCAGTCATAGAGGTATATCACGACCAGAATAAAGCTCGGAAGTCCTAACTTCACTTTCCTAACCTATCTAATCCTAAAATATTTATTCTGTTTTACGCCTACAAATCAGTTTTCTTTGGCCAATGCCACAAAATGATTATATAATAAAAAATAACCTAAGTTAAAAAAAATTAAAGTGCCTTTAAAAAAAAATAATAACGAAGCAGTAAAAAAAAACGAATTTTCCAAAAAACGAGTAAAATTAATGATAAATTAATTCTAGAAACAAAAATAAGATGAGGCTTAAGAATATCATCATAATCCTCGTTGTTCACGCAGTGGCCCAAGATATTGTAAAACATGGAGTAATATTCAAGCATGAAAATTCATTGCTAGCTAGCAAAACGAAACAATAGTAAAAAAAGAGAAAAACGAGGATTATACGAGCCAGTGAAACATATGAACTAAAATGCAAATATTTCGGTCAAGACCTCCGCTTGACCGTTCAAATTTTAGTTGCGTTTCGTTTCAAGGTTTGAAAAAAATTTTTTTATAGTATCCATGGAGTTTTATTAGTAATTTTGATGTTATTATCCTGCACTGAGGACGGTCAAGCGGAGGTCTTGACCGAAATATTTGCATTTTAGTTCATATGTTTCACTGGCTTGTATAATCCTCGTTTTTCTCCTTTTTTTACTATTGTTTCGTTTTGTCATGATTAGCCAGTGTGGTCTTAGAAATTATTTGCTAGCTAGCCATGACGCATGGAAGATCTTTATGAAATTGGACCCCAAACCCTTCGAGGCCTTGTTTCAACAAGTAACAAGACTAGGATGAAACATGAATGAACTCAAAGAATCGACCAATTTCTGGTGGAACATACTATTGGCCGTATGTTTCGTATTCGCAACTTCCCTGACCATAAGAACCCTATTGACTTGTAATTACGGAAAAATCCTGAGACTAAGAAGGCAAAAACCAAGAGAAGAACACGGGGAAACGGCTCAAATGCAGAAGTTTAACCAGGAACCCCATGAGAACGTCTAAGCCAAGAAAAAGGGAAGACATGAGAAAACGAGTGCGTATAGAGGTCTCCACTCGTCCTTGCTATGTCTTGTTCCCTCATTGTAAGGTTGTTTACGTAAAACCGTGTGGTTATGACGCTGCAACATGCGTTTCTTAAACAGCACGGACGTGCGTGAACAATGCAGGCATGAAATATGTTGTAAAATTAGACCTCAAAATTAATCATGTAGCATAAACTCTGTTTAAATGATTATTTTAAATATAATGTAAAATTAGCTAAGTGTTGAAAAAAGTTAAAATAAAGTGTATGTAGTAGTGTAAATTAGAAAGCATAATAAGAGACCACGCTTAAAGTTAAATAATTAATCTTTTATATCGTCGTTAGGCTATAATTACTTAGAAGAAACTTCTATGTTCTGAATTTCCCAATGGGAACTTCACACATATATTTCAACCAACATGATAAAAATTTTGTTTTGTGTACTAATACTAGTGTATTTATTTAACTCTGTCTCATAGCGTAAAAATCATGTACCCAATCGATGCGTGACTTATTTGTACTATGAGTATTTACTTTAAAGAACGTATGATTCTGCCTCGTTATTTTTATTACAGGAAGTGGATTGGCAAAATTGGATATCGAGCATCACAATGAGTTGCCCAGTGCAGATACAACCTAGTAGCATCTATTTTCATCATACCTCAACCAACGAAGAGTACTCACCATACACTCCAGGCAATTTTCATCCCAGGTTCGTCTACGAAAACAACAGTTACCTTTGATCATTGTTTTTTCGACCACAGAACCTATTACGTACCAGGTAACATTTTATTTGAATCTTAGTATCCAGTGCTTTATCGAACAATATAATCACATAAAGTCCGAAAACCCCATCGACCAGTACAAGATATATGTACATAAATATCACCTTTGATAATCCTTATGGACCCACATACCATATGATCCTATAGTCATGATATTTGATGACCCCAATAACTATTTATGTGTCACAGACTCATGCGTCGAATCCCTTTCGACCATCTCTCGGAATCCATCTTATCCCCTCTGTGTGGAAAATTCATATCTCTGTTATCCCATAAATGTTACGAGATAATTTCTGAACAATGGACCTGGAAACCAAAATTAACCCCAGTGATCAACCCCTCAGTGACAATATACCCCTCCCACAAGTTAAAGACAATATGTTGAAGGATTCACTATAGTTTGATGTCGACCTGTTCCAAACCCAAACTTCAATTCCCCCATGATTAACCTAGGAATTACCGCAAAGGTTAATAGACGCAAGCCATGAGCTAACAATTTTATAAGAAACACAAATGAACAATTTTATGCGAGAATACATTCTCTACGTGCCTCAAAATATCCCAAAAATGATATGCTGAGAAGAAAATAAACGCACTCCCAGTGTTCGACCAGTTAATGATAAGGCACCCTATGAACTATCAAAAAGCAGGTAAGAATGAACCCTGATAGTATATCCCACACCTGCAGTTTAAAGCATCATTTCCAAGTTGACAATTGGAGAAAACTCATGCGATGAACAAAATCTTTCTTGAACTATCCTATGAAGAAGCCATAAGGTAAGGGCTTTAAAAAATTTTGCCAAGACGAAAAGAGTAAAGGACAATAATTTACAACAGAAGGATTGAGTACACTAAAGACTCGAATGGTGATGAAATAGATGTGAATTTACATATGTTACCTCTTAATAACTTTGATAACTCAAAAATCCCGATATCCTATCATTAACGTTGCGTAGCAAACATCCCCAGTGAAAGTGTTTTAATGTTACCAGTGAACATGGTAAACCCAATATTGTGTGTTCTAAATCGTTCTTGTATGTAATGTTAGATGTCCAGATAGATTTATTTGTAGTGTTGTCGAGCTGTGTAGCATAGGTAGAAAGTAATGTGCCATATTAACAGCAAAATAAAAAAAAAACCTAGTAAAAAGTGAATTCAAAAAAAATGTGAAGATAGAATAGCCCCAACCTTGTGGGAAATGTAAAAGTAATCAATGTTACATGTAGAAGAAAAAAATCTTTAGTATAGTAGCTAGCCTAGGACCATGAATAATATTAGTCCGATAGATGAATTTTAGATAGGGACGTAGAATAAAATAAGAAAAGTAATAGAGAAAATTTTTAGCACTCCTGATTAAGCCATAACATTAATATAAAATAATTATGTCAAAGAAAAAGTTAATAAATTACGAACATTTTAAAAGCCCAAAGGCAAGCAAGTACTAATGACGGCACGTCATTAATTGATGGGAAGGGTAATATGTACCGTGAGTAAAATGCGATGTATTTAAAATACCAAAATAAAGTTCCTTCTTTCTAAAGATAATTCCGAATTCCTATAATTAAGTTAAATCTAGTTTCAGAAATGAAAAGTCCCTAATCAGCAAAGAAAAAAACCGCAGTTAGCCTCAGACAAAGAACGGTGCTATCCAAGCTTTGGATTTCGCTAAGAGAGTGGGCAATAAAAAAGGTGCTACGCACAATATTTCTAAGGAAGTTTAAATGATAAGAACCGTGTGAACGTTTGAATCATCAGAAATATTTAAAACAATTTATTGGACGAAGGGTTCGCATCCTTGGGCCACTTGAGCCAATTGTGAGCCAGTTCTTACAGCGCAGGACAAAAAAAAATACGTTTGATAGTTGGGTAAAAGTGCTTTTTGAAAATATTCGTAAATCGGAATCAGGACCATTCAGATAGAATTTTTTCGCCATTCAAGCTTGGCGATTCTTTCATTGTTGTATCTCAGTCACCGTTATTGTCATTTGAAGTGACCCATTGCTGTTCACCCAAATATGTAAGTTTCAATAAATCTATTGCTTTTTTACCTGTGTTTATTTCATTTTATATGTCTGTAGCCAGCCTAATAACAGGTAATTAGTTCGCAAATCTCCAAGGACGTTCCCAGAAAATCTGATCTCCAGATAGCTCAAGGAAAAGAGGTCACATCTATATTTCTACACGTTTTATTTTTTCTTATTAATTGAGGGTGGCGCAAGCCTTTAGGCACGATCTTTAGAGCTATAAGCGGCGCTATCGGAGAACTTATAAGGTGTAAGTTCGCAGCTTCAGGGTACGGTATTAGATTTGACGCGGTCAATATTTACGACCACAATTAAGCCCAGTCCTTTCTTTTATAGCTAATAACCCCTTTTATAGCCACAAATAATTTTCAGCGCTACACAAGAACTAGATCAAGAACTGATCAAGATCACTGATCACTAGATCAGAACTAGATCACTGAACTGAACTGATCAAGAACTGATCAAGATACCTGACAAGAACTGATCGGCATGACTGTTTTAGGCGCTTGACAATAAAATCGTTTGAGTTTCGAGTTTGAGTATTTTTCCACCTACGATAAAACTAAATTTTACAGACGAATTAAGTCTGGGGCCTTTTGTTGTTAAGTAATACTGCTTTTAAGGTTTCAATGCTGTCTTCATTTCGATTCCCAGATTGATGATATCCTTACTATTTTACTAATAAAGTCAAGCTCATTTATTTCTGGTTCAGTTTTCAATCTCTAATAGATACACTCTTTCATATTCTTTGTTAAAATTTTCTTAGCTACAGCGTTCCCATTCAGAAATTCTGCATGTCTTCCCCAAAATTACGGCTAGAATCCGTCAATTGCACCACTCGAACTTGGTAATGGTAATTGCACCACACGAACTTGGTAATTGCACCACTTGGAACTGGTAATGCCTTTGCATGCTGACAACATCGAGGGTATGTTCAGATTATAATCCGTTAACTGTATCTTTTAAAATTGGAACAGTTTTACGGCTAAGGTCTAGAATGGACTAAACGAGCCTAATTTATAACAATTTTACCGTAAAGGTAAAGGTCTAGGGCTAAATAAGGCTAAAAGCAGGGGCCTGGGGATGAACTATCAAAATGCGGGCCAAACTATAAGTATGAGCATAAAATTAGTAATGTAAGAATGTGTCTTTTTTATTCTAGCATTTCTACATTTTATTCTAGAATTTTATTCTATTATTTCTAGTGAAATTTTTTTCTCATATCCTCTCCCTTCCTTTTCTTTGTGTTACTACTGGTACCTATGACCAGATATTAATTTATAGAGAAAATCTTTTATAATTATTTTTGTTCTTTATTCGTAGGAATTCACTGAAATATATGAAATAAGTAATTGTCTCTCTATTCTCCTTTGTGGACATGTCATAAGGTGTTTCCTGTCGTTAACAAGTATGCATGTGTAGGGCCATGATTCTTTTCTTGTGCAGTATTATGTGTCAGGTATTAAGCCCCAAGAGGAGCACCTTGGTAATGGCTTTGGTTTTAAAAATTTTGTTAATAAACACAATCTAGTTCATTATTCTTCTGCTACCAGCCAAGTTCAATTCCATGAAGTCTTAATTTATCTGGGCATTAGTAATTTTTGGTACTGAACCCAACCGAGCGCAGAGTAGAGACGTTCCTCCAACAGCATTTAACTTATTTCATCTGTTATATCTTAAATATTTTTTAAAAACTTTTTCCCTTTTTACACAGAATGTAGGCGAAGGGTCATGAAATTAACTATTGTCAGATTTTTTTTCATTCAAACACAGGGTGAAAAGGAGGAGAATTTTTGGGCATTCGATCTAAAATATCGTACTTTATTCTGTTATGAATTTCTTGACTATTTTTTCTGTTTTAACTACTTATCTACTTTACGTACCCTAAACTTTCCCATTCCCCGGGAAAAATTTATTAGCAATTAGGTTTCATTATATAAGGAGTCAATGAAAGGGAGCAAGAGATAGAGCATGAGAGAGAGAGAAGGGACCGGCGGAGGGAGATGGAAAGTGATAGAGGGGCACGGGAGGGAGAGGAAGAGAGGGGGTGGGGAGGGAGAGGGAGGAAGGGAGAGAGAAAGAAAAAGAGAGAGCCTAAAGATAAAGATAGATCCTCCAAAGCCATTGCTGGCTGATAGGGCGTCATACCGACAATTCATTGTCGGTATAATTCGACAATTCAGAAGTTGATGTTTATTGATCATCAACTCTTAATAATAACAGACAACATTACCTTTTACAGAAGGCGACAGCTATTCTAATTTATCCAATCATAGCTCTTTTATACGCATATAAGCATCAATTGAACTACTTAGTGGTCAAATCTATTAGCTCTACAAGACAAAGATCAAGTTTTGTACTGATTCAAGGGGTAACATTTTATGTTAAATAATTCATTTTTGTGAATTGGTGCCCCTGGAAGGTCTTAAAAATATTAACAGGGGAGCCTACCTAGCATACCTATCTAGCTGGGCAACAGACAACCGTCAAAGCCCCATCCCTGCCCATTAGGTCGCTCAATCATATCAATGGACAAATGAACCCTTAAAGCAAAACATAAGAAAAAGGTCAGAGGCTACCTGCCTCTTTTTAGAGGCTTTCTGCCATTTTTTTAAAGGATAACTCATAATTAAAAGGGTTAACTTCTTTAAACTAAGGAGTAACTATTAATTTTTATCATCATGTTACATTTGATGGTTTCTGATAAGTATACAGAATCTTGTAAGGTTATAATTATATATCTTAAAGGTAAATTAATACATCTCCCTATTATTGTAATAATAGGGAGGGAGGGAGAGAGAGAAAAAAGAGAGAGCCCTAAAGATAAAGATAGATCCTCCAGAGCCATTGCTGACGGACAGGGCGTCATACCGACAATTCAGTTGCTGTGTCTGTTTTACAAGGACAAGTAATAAACCTGTAACCTAACCTTGCTCCAGCGGGGATCAATCCCTGAATTGCCAAGGAGAGCATCAATCGACTGTGCTATCGCAGGGTAGAGAGAGCCCTCTTTATCATCTTTTTCTTCGTTTTCTATGGTTTTTTTTTTGTCTTACATCTTGGTATGATTAAATCTTTCTATCTCTCTCTCTTCTTAAATAAACAACACATACAAGACGACGAAATAAGCTATAAAGAAGAATTTCAGTAACAATTACAACATACCAACTGCTTCACCAATCATGAAAAGAAGGCAGAGAGTCGAGGCTATAATAAGCTTTCTTCTTGCTCTTTTATCAGCAATGTTAGACAGGTTGCTGTGACAGTGACCTAAAATAGTCCGAATTATTAAATGTCATATATAAACCCAGGAAGTGAATAAAAGTGAATGAATAAACCGAGGAAGGAGAATAAAGTGATTCTTTTTACCAGGCTGGTGGCCGTATGGGTCTGCCAATAGTGAATTTTGCCCCGGAAACAATTTGCACTTTGACGCTGCGTATCAAGCAAAGTATTAATTTTCTTTCGGGTGCCTGGCATCACAGCGGCTAGTTTGAAGTTTAAATAGATCTTTAAATAAAATTTAGCAGTTGTGGATATATGATAGCTTCAATCGAAACCTATCTATAGTTGGATAGTTTCAGTTCAACGTAACGATACTATAATGTAACATGAAAATACCACATCATCGGTTTGATCAACTTGAAACAAGATAATCCTATTTTTCTATAAATTGGAAAACGGCAAAGGGTCTTTGACCAGGCGGGGAAGAATCCTGGAGTGGTTTAAGGAGCAAATGCGGCCCACAAGATGGTCAAAAATTACACTAATTACAGGGTTGGAGGGGCAAAAAATACCAATAAGGGAGCCCAATTTTTATCCGTGCACCCTACCCCTCAAAACATCAATTCTACATCTACACTGTGACCAGGGTAGTTGCAAGCGAACGAGAGGAACTAAAACGTTTATAGCTACTTGTAACTTATTTAGGATTCCATGGACTACTCTTGTAAAAAAAAAAATTATGGAGGTTAGCCCCTCCCCCATTTCTTTTTCCTGAAATGGATAAAAGTTTTACTACAAAATGGTCATTTTCAATTGTAAAACTTATTTACTCGAATTCAACAGATTCGAACACAAATCTTTACTTAGTCACCAAAAAATAATACTTTCCATTAAAATTTAAACTTTAAATCACCAGACTTTAGTAAAATGTATCTTTAACAAATAAAGACGTTATATCAAAATTCCATTTTTTCAATAAAAACACGCTAAAGAGTACGATTCATTGAGGAAGTGTGCGATTGGGGAGGCTCTAAGAACTTTTACTCACAATCGTTCGAAGACAATCTCTCTACTAAAGATAAAAAACTAACAACTTTCAAACACTTATCTCAGCTGTCCTACTTGATGACAGCATTAAGGAGATTCCCACGGTCACGATCATAATGCAATGTTAAAATAGAGAAAATTATAAGCTTACTTGAAATAAGATAGCACATCTTGTGTTTCCAAACTTATTAGGATATTGCACATTTTCTACAATTTTTATTATTATTATTACATTTAATAGTTTTCAGGCTCATTTGAGACTTCTTCAATAATTATTTTAGACAGATATTCAAAAAAATCACAGACTTTTTTCTCGGAAGAAAGGAAACTTTGTTCTCTTTTTTTATGGAAATTAGAGGTCTGATAAAATTATTTTACAGCTTATAGAAATTGTTAAATTCTTTTTTTTTATAAGTGGGTTGTAGATTAGTGAATATTCCAGATATATAAAACAGGTTGGGATAATTTGATAAAAGACCACTTCGACAAAACTGAAATTGACTTTTTTTCTTTGAAAGCCCCAAACTGCCAAAAGGTGGGACTAAAAATTGAGCTCCGGAAAGGAATAGTTTGTGTTTTACTTTC
The DNA here is from genome assembly GCF_049724085.1 of Artemia sp. Qi Xiang Cuo. Classification (NCBI taxonomy): domain Eukaryota; kingdom Metazoa; phylum Arthropoda; class Branchiopoda; order Anostraca; family Artemiidae; genus Artemia; species Artemia sp. Qi Xiang Cuo. Next base: position 22,747,854 of record NC_142814.1, on the reverse strand, counting down.
GGCAGGGAAACAGTTAAACAAACGTGTTAGGGCCCTTGGCCCTGTTTATCAGGTAATTGCTCTTTTTGTAAACTTAATTTTATTTTCTTTAATTTAAATTTAAGCTATTATTAAAAATAATAGCTTAAATTATTAAGCTATTAATAATTTATATATTAATAGCTATTATTGCGACACGTCTGGAAAGAGCTCGCAAATATCTTCCGCGCGAGAATCAATTCTCAGAGTGTTGTGTTAATTTTTAATTTCAATGGCATCTGAGTTTGTATTGTAAAATTGTCGTGAACATAAGTAAGCTTTTTTCCTACTTCTACTTTTGACTTCTTTTCTCCTTGGTAAAGTCTGGAGTCCAAAGAGACAGAGAGCAAATTGCTTTGGTATAGGATAACGGTCCTATATTAAGTGAGATATCTTTCCTGGGGGAAAGGAAGAGTATTTAAGAGAATTGTTGAGTTTGATGCCTGTGGCCTTTAGAGTAGCGTTTTGGACCAATTAGCGCGGCACGTAAATACCGCGGGAAGTACACTTATCAGATCCCTACCGGTTTTCGGAAATCGGCAAGGGCAGAACACGTAAAATCCATGGCTAAAATCCGTAGAACTGGTGGTGCTAGGCTAGAATTCTGGTACCAGCGGGTTCCAGAACTAGAATACTGGTGCCAGCGGGTGCCAGAGCTAGAATAAAAAGCCTTGAAAAAAGACAAAACGTGCATTCGACTTGTCACTACATTATTGTTGTTCTTATGCTGGCACATCATTTGTTAATGAATTCATTTAAGTATAAAACCTTTTTTAAGATAAAATAATCTGGGCAAATTGTGTGCTGGACAAAATCAAATTGTCGGTTTTTCAGCTACGTCAGAACAACGAGTCACTTTAGGTTATATTTGATGGTTGAAAAAAAAAATGGGTTCAATCAGTCATAGTTTATAAACTGGCATTAAAACAATGAAACGGACGTGTAGGCGGTCAAAATTGTACGAGCAAAATATCTAGAGGTTAGATCGTTATCCAAAGCGATAGTATACAAGAGGCTATTGGTCTGCTAGAAGTTCATAAATTGAGTAAAGTGAAGGGGTGGATTTTTAATTCGGGGCAGACTTGACTGGAACTGGACTCCATCTAAATGTTGGTTTTTGGGTTATGTCAGAATGAGTCAATGTAAGTTATATTTGATGGTTGAAAAAAAAAATGGGTTGAATCAGTCATAGTTTATAAACTGGCATTAAAACAATGAAAAGGACGTGTAGGCGGCCAAAATTGTACGAGCAAAATATCTAGAGGTTAGATCGTTATCCAAAGCGAGAGTATACAAGTTCATAAATTGAGTAAAGAGAAGTGATGTATTTTTAATTCGGGGCAAACTTGACTGGAACTGGACTCCATCTAAATGTTGGTTTTTGGGTTATGTCAGAATTAGTAAATGTAAGTTATATTTGAGGGTTGAAAAAAAAAAAAAAATGGGTTGAATCAGTCATAGTTTATAAAATGGCATTAAAAAAATGAAACGGACGTGTAGGCGGTCAAAATTGTACGAGCAAAATATCTAGAGGTTAGATCGTTATCCAAAGCGATAGTATACAAGTTCATAAATTGAGTAAAGAGAAGGGATGGATTTTTAATTCGGGGCAAACTTGACTGGAACTGGACTCCATCTAAATCTTGGTTTTTGGGTTATGTCAGAATGAGTCAATTTAAGTTATATTTGATGGTTGAAAAAAAAAATGGGTTGAATCAGTCATAGTTTATAAACTGGCATTAAAAAAATGAAACGGACGTGTAGGCGGTCAAAATTGTACGAGCAAAATATCTAGAGGTTAGATCGTTATCCAAAGCGATAGTATACAAGTTAATAAATTGAGTAAAGAGAAGGGATGTATTTTTAATTCGGGGCAAACTTGACTGGAACTGGACTCCATCTAAATTTTGGTTTTTGGGTTATGTCAGAATGAGTCAATTTAAGTTATATTTGAGGGTTTAAAAAAAAAAAAAATGGGTTGAATCAGTCATAGTTTATAAACTGGCATTAAAACAATGAAACGGACGTGTAGGCGGTCAAAATTGTACGAGCAAAATATCTAGAGGTTAGATCGTTATCCAAAGCGATAGTATACAAGAGGCTATTGGTCTGCTAGAAGTTCATAAATTGAGTAAAGGGAAGGGGTGGATTTTTAATTCGGGGCAGACTTGACTGGAACTGGACTCCATCTAAATGTTGGTTTTTGGGTTATGTCAGAATGAGTCAATGTAAGTTATATTTGATGGTTGAAAAAAAAATGGGTTGAATCAGTCATAGTTTATAAACTGGCATTAAAACAATGAAAAGGACGTGTAGGCGGCCAAAATTGTACGAGCAAAATATCTAGAGGTTAGATCGTTATCCAAAGCGATAGTATACAAGTTCATAAATTGAGTAAAGAGAAGGGATGGATTTTTAATTCGGGGCAGACTTGACTGGAACTGGACTCCATCTAAATGTTGGTTTTTGGGTTATGTCAGAATGAGTCAATGTAAGTTATATTTGATGGTTGCAAAAAAAAAAATCGCTTGGATTAGTCATAGTTCACAAAGTGACATTGAAACAATGAAAAGAATGAAAATATCAAAATCTTTCTGTACTGAGCATATGAAATTAACATAAAGTAATCGGCCAAAACTGAAAGAGCAAAACATCTAGCAGTTAGATCGTTATTCAAAGGCGATAGTGCATAGGAGCCAATTTCTCTGCTAGAAGTTTAGAAATTGGACAAAGAGAAGGAATATTTTTTTTTTTTAATTAGGGGGCAGACTTTACTGAAGCATTTGAAATTATACAAGAAATATTCAAACATGCCACTATCACATAAAGTTATATAGGTCATTTAAACAGAAAAGACCTACGTAATTGTCAGAAATGTCCAAGCTCTGAGCAAATCCACAATGTTTGTCAAAGATCAGCATTTAAAACAGCGGTTCCTTCTTGAGGATGTTGACACCATTTACAGACTAGGACAATTAGTCAGGCTTGCTGTATTCACGCTTTGTAGAGTTGATTTTTATAAAAATTACTGTGTGCATTCACCTGATGCAGCGGTTTGAATTCCATTTTTGCTGAAGCTGGACGTGGAAAAGAACAGCACGACATTTTTTTCTAAAAATTGATATAATTTTCTAGCCTAAAATAACGATCCAGGCAACATTTCTAGCCTGAAAAAACGATCCAGATAGGTCAAAACTTTGAGAAAATTCATCGTGGATCTTCCGACGAATTTTTCGTGAATAAAATTTGATATTTGGACTAGGTGTCTGAATAACAATCACGTCATTAATATTCATAAAACTTTCGACATGAGCTGATTTTACATAGTGCTTTTGTTTATTTTTTATAGTCGCCTTATCATAGCAAGATATTAAACTAAAAATATTATTATTTCAGATTGGATTTTTAGTAAATGAAGTATGTTTTTCCTTTGCATAGTTAGGGGACACCAATTCACGAATTGCCAAGACAAAAAAATAATTAATGTCAATACAAATAAATCTAGAAAAATTAGACAAAAAAGGTTTTTCTTGTGTGAATCAGGCTACGGAGGGATTTTTTCCACGGGGGGATTTTCAACGGTAGGGGGAATGCACCGGATGCCGTTTTTATGTCTAAATTCGCTTCATAGAGGAAAGCTTGGTCCCCGGGTGTTAAAACTTAAGACAGGCGGAAATAAAGTCCTATAACTATTCAAACTTAAAACGGTGCCTGATTGACAATTAACAATTTTTTTCATTGAAAAAGCAAGCAAAGAAGAGAGTAAGCTGTTGTTACTAAATTTACAATTTTTGTGTACAAGATAAACTACTCCATAACATATCGTGGGACTTTTTGTTTTTACATACGTCTTTTTACAGACGGGGAATTTTTTATTTTGTAGTTGATTCTTCTTTTGTCGTTTGTAAAATTCCATAGCATTTATTATAAGCAGCCCAACATAAGAATAATGTTTTTTAACCTCTGCACCAGCCAGGTATACCAATTAAATGTGAGAATTCACCCTTAGTGTTTGAAAGATACCTTCCCCTTTGTATCTTTGTTTTACAAAACTTAAAACTAGAAAACTTACACAAACAATTTTTCACTTGTGTGAATCAGGGTATGAAGATGCGCATTTCCACGGGGGGGGGGGTAGACTCTACACCGTCTTTGTGTCTAAAAGTCGCTTCACCGCCAAAGCTCGATCTCCTGGTAATCGTACTTTAGATTAATTATATTCATTTAATTATTTAAATAAATAATTATTTAAGGTATTTAATTATTATTTAGAATAATAAAGGAGAATTCTTAGCGTTAATTGTTTCAAAACGCACCAACATTTAAGCAGAAAAAAAAACTATGTTTTCCGAAAAACATAGGCAAACAAAACTGTTACCAACATTAACTATACCCGTAGCCATCTAAAGTCAATAAAAACTATTTCTAAGGGGATAGCTAACATGAAAAAGTAATACACACGACCATTTTAGCTGTTATTTACCGCGAGTAGTTTATAGAATAGAGAGAAAACAAATGACAGAATACATTTTCCATGCTCAGGCCATATATTTAGATATCGGCCATAAATATTTGTATATTATTAAGTTGATGAATATAGATTGCAGTAAATTATTTCTAATATTTTGTCTACCCTAGAAATTACTTACAATCCGTTTTTTTTTTTTTTTGGCGGAGTGATAAAATACCATAATTTACTGGTTAATTGAGTTATCTGCGTTGTTTCAAGAAATGATCAAAACATAAAATGGTATGACAGCTCATGAAACTGGTGTGAAAGCTCAAAACATAAAGGCGAGAGGGGGTGATAGTGTGGAAAGACGAATGTGACCACCTAGCCTTTGTCTTTGGTGTTTACCCAAAAATTAAGAGGACTATTTAGAAGAAATTAGGGGACTTTTTGTCACACTGCGCACATAGGCGATGCTTAGTGGGAAGATCGAGGATAAGGAGGTAGCTTCCCAGATCATCACGATTTTTGAAAGTATATAGGTTTTTTGCAACAACAATCTGTTTACCTTCTCTCGTTTTTTTTTTTTTTTTTTTTTTTTTTTTTTTTTTTATATATATATATATATATATATATATATATATATATATATATATATATATATATATATATATATATATATATATATATATATATATATATATATATGTGGTCTGAGAGCCATTTTAGGTTGGCTCTATTATTTATTTTACAAGACTTACTTTTACATGACTTATATTTATACTTATTTTTTTTTTATATAAATACTTATAATTATTTACAATGCACTCAGGGACTTATTTATGGGGGAAAGGGCAATTCGTTAAAGAAACAATAATAAGTAAATTATAATAGAAATATAGGGGTAGTTGTCAATAACATTTGGGATTTTCTTTGGGTAAAAGTCTTCACAATTAGGCTTCAAGAAGGGTCCGAAGGACCCACAATACCCCTACGATGTAACTCAGTAGAATACTCCTCTCTCATCCTTATCATAAGCTGTCAAGTTATTGAGTCAGCTTCGGGTATTTTCTCTACTTCCTCTACCGTAACCGCAGTTCAGAAACTAGTTACAACTGGTTTAGCTTTTATCAGGCTCAACTGTGATAAATATACTACCTACTTCAAAGTGCATGGGGAAATTTGTTCAACCTTCAGATGGGATCATAAGACTCGTATAAGTGCGAGGTCCACATAAGGAACTCAGTCACCTTTACATATTGTAAAAGAAAAACTAAATGAAAAATACAAACTCATATCAACAAAACGATATTCTGTGTCATCTCCCTTAAAACTTGATGCATCAGCAGACATAGAAGCTGCTGGTGTGGAATTTTGAATCATCAACTTCCTAGAAGAGAATGGAATGAAAAGTTCACTGAATTAATCAAATCACTCATAAGACTAGGTCTTTTGATGTATGTATTGCTATCAAGACTCTGTTTCTTAGTGTTTAGGTTACTATTGAGCCGCATCGCTCCTTACTTACAGTTCGTTACCATGAACTGTTTGATACCGAATCCAAGAAATAGAATCTCGTTTTTTTGACAGGACAGGTTGTGATCCAGACATATGCGCATGTATTCTTATGTGAATGTAAAAAGCAAAAAAAAAAAAATACGAGGATTATCTGACAAATTTTGAAATTGATATAAAGAGACTCAGTCATTGATGTGAAGATGCATCAACAGACAAAGAAGCTCGTGGTGTAGAATTTTGAATCATCAACTTCCTAGAAGAGAACTAAATGAAAAGTTCACTGAATTAATCAAATCAATCATAAGACTAGGGCTCAGACAAACAAACACTGGAGAAAAGCAGTGACATTTTTTTTCTGTTTTTAAGTGCGGTATAAAACAACACAGTAGATAAGTTTTCTTACAATTGTTTAAGATTTATTATACTAATCAAAGAATTTGCTAAAAACCTCAAGCCACGTTCCTTAACCCTTCTTGAGATTAATTTCAATAGCTTACTGAACTTCATTGCTGTCCGAGACAACAGGGTTAGATTTACGCAAGTAAACCTTTAAACACTTGCACAAATAAATATATCGGAATTTTGACATAATAAAATGAATTTTACTTGATGAATTTGTTGTTATTAGAAAAGTAGAACAGAATTTTCAATCTATGTAAAGACTTATTGAAAGTTATTACACTATCAAGCATAATCCGAAAAATTTTAAGTATGTACGTAAGCATTATTATAAACACGTAAGTATTTTTATGAATACGTATAATTTAAGTAAGAACGTTATGACAGCAAAATCCAAAAAGGAGACATGACAAAGAACTAGAATAGAGTGCAATAAATAGGTGTATTAAGGCTTAAGCTAAATGGCTGCAATTATATTTTTTTTTATTCTGAAATTAGTGAGATTTCTCAGAGTCAGTCGTAACAGAAGCTGTAAAAAAAGTAGTTTGGAGAAGGAGTGGCCAACGACGTCTCTATCTCAGGTGGTTCAACACTACGACAGCACATGTTCTTCTTCTCAACAGATCAAAAGCAGACTTGCAAGATAACCTGAATAGACTGCAAAACGAATTTCAGTCAATCAAACTTTTTATTAACATTCAAAAGTGAGAATTTCTAACTTTCAGCACGGCTAGATAGTGGTGGTTCCCTTGTAAATCATTCAGTCCCTGCTATGTCAGAGTTGAAATACCTCAGGTTAATGATTTCTGAATCGCTCCATAAAACCAGGAAATCCATTGTGAAGCACAGAACCACCGCCGTTAAACGTGCTTATGGGACTCTTGTTCCAAATCGGGGGCTATACTCCAGAAAATCATTGGCTTATATTTATCGTTCAGTGTGCCAACATCACGTTATTTACCTCACCGGTGCGTCTCATCTACTTGCCGAGAGTAACATAGATAAAATTAATAAGTGCTATTTTAGATACGTAAAGTTTCTGTTGTTTATTCCCACGCGGCACCGAAATTCCCGTCTTGAAAAATTTGGAATTATGAATCCAGTCAAAGAATAGTCAAGAATCCGTGAAAAGTCGGTGATAAAAGTGATACTGAATAGACGATGTTTTTCTCCAATAATAACTTAAGTGTTTCTTTTTATTGGTGTATTTAGTTTTTTATTTTATTTTTCCTTGCTCCACTATAACCTTTTGTAGATGGTGAGTAAATAAATCATTATTATTATTACTTTTATAAAGGTTTTTTATGTTTATTACATTGTCAAGCTTATCTGAAACAATTAAATGGAATAATTACGTTAGGATAGCAGAAACAGAGAATAAGACACCAAAGATAACTAGAATAAAGAGCAATAAGTACTATGAAATAAGCCCTTAAAAAGGATTTGATTCTAAAAAAAAATATTTCAAAAAGCATTTTAGTGAGAAGTAAAGAGTAATATTTGAACTTCAAACGAGCAAAAATTAACTCATATAATAAGTTAATTATTTGAGTATTAACTCATATAATAAGTAAAAAGAATATCAAATCCTAGGAAGTAAGAAATTAAGAAATCATTTTATATTGTAACATCTTCAAAATCTGAGAATACTTGTCAAGTGTCATGAAAAAAAAAGGTTCTCGGTTTAGAAATATTGGACGAAAATCAATTTGGTTTTTTAGGACACTAACTTTCATCAACAATTCGCTCTTTTAAATACATTATTTTCTACTGTAATGAAAATTACCAGTAAAATAGAATCCATTGACGTCTCGATTGGTAATATTTGAGGCAATCTATAAAGTTTTCAGTGAAGCACAAACAACTTTCTAAGTTCCAAGAAAATAATACTTACTCGATGTATGTAAATTTTTAATAATCAGTTTAGTCCTAGTATTTTAATGCAACATTTCCTTTCATCAGTACTTGCTTGTTTTCCCCCTTATAAATTTATTCCTTTCTGGTGCATAGATAATCGACAGCAAACTAAAACTTTCACAAGCATCGGCCAATCAGTCAATTTATTTTGCAAACAAATACAGATTGAAACAAACAACACAAGGAAAATTTTCCCAAAGAGGACGGTCTGTAGAAGGGTGGTCTAAAGTTGAACTATTTTCGTATTTTAAACCTCCCTCCCTCCAAATATCCTTTAAAAATACCCACCCCCTCCACATTAATTGCATCTATGAAGGGAGGTAGTTGCACAAGGCAAAATAAGCCTTAAAGCTTACCTTCTTCGTTTTTTAGCTAGAACATCAGTAACAGCATCATCAGCACTTTTTGTATAAATCCCTTCCACAGAATGAACCAAGCACACGCCAGTCTCACAGAGGCACTCCATAATGGGACCAATTCTATCATCACCTTCATCATCGATCTTTAGTTCAGTTACGGTGTTGTCATGTAGGGACACACTATAACGACGAACTCTTTTTTCAGCATCTGCTAGGTCAGATAGAGAGCGGCTTCCAATTGGATGGAATCTAGGTGGTGCCTGAAAATGAGTAACAGGTGCAGAGAGAGGATTGGCAACACCATTCTGTCCTCTGACGATATCCGACCATTTTGGCTTAGTTGGTATAGGAGTGGAAGAGGTCGTGGGAAATAATGAGCTTATATCATGAATATCAGGTCTTGAACTTTCATCACTTGATAAGCTTTTGCTTCTTTGATCTTCTTCTTTATCTTCAGGATGAGACATTTTCCCTCAAAGGTATTATCTAGAACAGAAGAACAATGAACACTTATGGACACTAAATTGAAGATATAATAAGACATCCAATAAAACAAAAGAGCAAAACAGCAATTAAAAAAAAGAGGTCTTATCTGGAAAAACGTATAGGTCTACTAAGTAGCCTAAAAACTTTAATGCAGCATTTAGGATTAGGATGATAATATTTTGCTCTGAAATAGAGGATCTACAATTCAAAAACTATCTTTCTTGAACTGAACATACATTATGCTGTACATATTGACGTTTTCTAGGGTTTTCCCTAAGAGAGGTTTTCTAATCCCTCTAGAAAGACTAAAAATACGTATATAGTATGAGACTTTGCAATATTGGAAATGAACATGACACCAATCTTGCAAAAATGCTGCTTCGAAAATTTGGCCAAACTTTTACTAAGGATACAGGAGGGTCATTTTTTGCCCCAATCACAACGCCAAAAAAACGATAATATGCTAACTTATTTTGTCAGTCAAATTTTTACACTATGAAACTCAAGCACCAATTCACAGAAATGCAAGGAGGAGGGGGCCAAATCTTTTTTTTTCAAGATATAGGGGAGACAATTTTTTTTCATCCGAGAAAAATGGGTATTTTTCAATGAGAATATCAAAAACGGTGTTTTTCAAGATCTAGGAGGAGCAGTTGTCCCTTCCCTCCCAATTGGTCCCCATAGCATGAAAGAGTAGACACATCTAGTAGAACTTCAATGAATATCATCTTAAAAATTGTATTCAATGCCATTTGGTTGCGGGAGGGAGTTTTCTGATAGATGTTTCTGACAACAAGGTTTCTGATGAAGTTAATCAGTAAGAGGTCCCTGAATTTCGCTTGTAATAATATTATCCTGAAAGCACTGTTTTTATCTCCTATTCAGATCATTATTTTCATGGGTGATGGTACAGAACAACTTGCATGCACGATTTTTGTCACGTAAAATTGGAAAGTATCAAAATATTTTAATTAATTCTAAATCTTATTTTAAACGGATTTCTTTTCAGATTCAAACTTAAAACAACATTACGAATTTGCATGTTTTCCGTATGTGCCGAAGCCCACACCAACAAGCTGGAGAAACCCAGAAGGTTTCTTCTTCTAATTCTTAAACTCGGTTATTAGGATCCTATTGACCCTATTGAGCCTTTTCATGTCAGAATTTCGTCCAATAATACTTCCTGAAAGACTTCAAAAAGTTATGTTAATATCATCCATGATTTCTTAATTGAAGATTTCTTTTTGTGCTTCTTCAGTGAGTCGAGTTTTGTAGTTAAAGCTTGTTTTGTCAGGTTGAAGGTTGTGTTTGCTTAAGGTTCTGATTCTGATTAACTTCCTTTGTTGAAAATTTTGTTGTTTATATTTGAACAGGATATGTATATATCCATAATGCTAAAATGTTAAAAATTTAGATTTACTGACGTGTTCATAGTCTGAAAGATATTCTTTAATCTGTTATTAAGATCGCTAGTTCAAATTTAAATTAAACACTAACTATCCATATCCATATTTCCAAGTGAAAATTAAGGTTAATTTCCTCAAACAAAGTAGTAAAAAGCTGATATGATTTGACTGACCCAAATTTAGAATGGCTAATTAACAGAAGATCTTCAGTATTTGCAATAAAAAATTAATTAAACCTGCAAAACATGAAGGAATAACACATGGTAACACCGAAAAAATCAAGCACTAAAGATACAGGGGATAAAATCAAGTGCTTGAAAAATCAAGCACTAAAGATACTGAGAAATAATTCTCCTGGGCGTAATAGATAATACGAACTAGGATACCCAAAACGAAGAACGAACATTACAAACTTGGTAAGGAAATCCAGGCTTGGTAAGGGAATACCATAGCTGGCAATGACAAACCGAATTAAACGGTTTTAAAACGCCAAACAAGCTTCTAACTAAAATTTAAAAAAAAAAAATTCAACTGAAAGTAAGGAGCAGCAACATTAAAACTTAAAACGAACAAAAATTGTTCTGTATATGAAGGGTTGCCCCTTCATCAATACCTTGCTCTTCACGCTAAACTTTTGTAGTACTTTTAAAAAAGCTTCTGATTCTAGTTAAACGGTCCTTGTGTTTCCGGAGTCGTTCTTAAAAAATTGGGACAAACAGTCAAACTTTAGCAAAAAAGCAATGTTTTGAGGAGGGTGACAACCCCCTTATATTCTGGATAATTTCTGTTCGTTTTAAGTTTTAATGCTGCTCCTTACTTTCAGTTGAAAGAACATGTTTCATTACATTTAACTTCTGGTTGTTTTTCAGATAATACCAAGAAATCTGGCTCCTCCTCCATGAAATATTCCCTCTTTTAACGGGAAACTCCTCCGTGGAAATTTACTCCCACGTAAAATACCCCCTCCCAGAAAATTCCCTCCAGACAAATCAATCCTCGTTAAAAATTCCCCCTCCCCGTGAAATTTCTTGCGGACGATGCCGCCTGAAAAATTCTCCTTAGCATAATATCATTTTAAAAAGACTTTAATTTCTATTCGTTTTTCAAATCATGCCAGAAATCACCCCTTCCAAGGATAATTTTTCCAGGATATCCCCCCTCCCGTAGTGAGAAGTTGTATCCGCAGAAAATTCCCCATGGAAAATTCCCCCATTGACAATTTCTCCCACAGAAAATCCCCCCCCCCCACTGAAAAATCCTCCGGAGTCCCAATCCTGTCGAAAATCCCCCGGACTATTTCCCTGGAATATCTCCACATGCCAAATTGGGTAGGCAAAGAGAAAGTAAGACAGATAAAAAGACTTTCGTATAGAAGTTCTTTCAAATCTCCAAAGTGTAAAATTTCCCCTGAAAAGTTCACCCCCGGAAACTTCCCTCTCCATGGAAAATTTTCATCGCACAAACCCATACTACTACTACTACTAACAACTCACCACAGCACCAAGCCGCCTGAGGTCAACACAGCTACGCACGATCCTCCTCCACCCCAATCTATTCAAAGCCTCCCTTTTTAAACCCGCCCACGAAGTTCCCATTTCCTTTAAATCTTTCTTTATGACGTCCTCCCACCCCAGACGGAGGCGACCTGCTTTCCGTTTAGCCCTAGATGGTTGGCCGAAAAGAACAATTTTCGGCAATCTGTCATCCTTCATCCGTAAAACGTGCCCTAACCACCTCAACTTTTCTTTCATTATAGCCCTAGAGAGCGGTATTGAACCACATTTTTCGTATAGCCTATTGTTTGAAATATGGTCAGTCAGCCGGGTACCCAGAACAATCCATAAGTAATTTCTCTGGAAAACATTTCGCAAATCTTCATCCGCTTTTCGGAGCGTCCATGCTTCAGAGCCATATTTGATCACTGTAATCACTGTAGCTTCTATTATTCTAATCTTGGTTTGCAGGCTTATCTTCCTATTCTTCCAGATTTTTTTTTAACAGTGAAAAAAACACCCTAAGCCTAGGCTATTCTGCATTTAACATCTTCACTGCTCCCAACATCTTTACTAATAATACTACCAAGGTAAGTGAAGCTGCCCACCTGATCAATCTTTTCATTACCCAAATTCACCTTTTCATCTTCAGTTATTCCTAGCCTTAGTGACTTAGTCTTCTTAACATTAATTTTCAAACCGATTCTAGCACCCTGAACTAGCAAAACCTCTGAAACTTCATTCATTTTGCTCACACTTTCATCTAGGATGCTTAAATCAACAGCATAATCCAAGTCCAGGAAACTTTTTCCTCCCCATTTGATTCCATGGTCTCCCATTGCCTTTCCTGTGCTCCTTAAAACAAAGTCCATCAAAATAATTCATATAAAGGGGGATATAACACAGCCCTGCTTAACTCCTGATTTAATACAAAACCACCTGCTAACCTCATTTCCAACTTTAACTACAGCAGTGTTATTCTTATTTACAACACTTGTTATCTGAATGTACTTGTATATCAAACAAGGCAAGGATAAAACCATCGAAAAGGATCCTCGATCTATAGAACTGAATGGTTGTTCGTAATCTATAAAACTGATAATCGAAGATATTTGAACATTCATGCCCTAATCAGGTCTTAGACTAAGAGCAAAAATTTGGTCAACACATCCTATATCTGTTCTAAAAATGCACTGTTCTTCTCTTAAGACTTTGTCTACAGCATCTCTCAGTCTAAAAATGTATCATATTACCAAGTAATTAACTATCTACATAGACAAGATTAATGCCTCAATAATTACCACACTCGCTTTCATCACTTTTTTTATAAAGTGGCTTAATTAATGTTTTTCTAAAATCGTTAGGTAAGTACCTTGATTAAAAAATCATGTTAATAATCTTCAGTGACTTATTCCAAAACTCAGAGCCACCATATTTAAGAAACTCATTTACCACCCTATCACCACCTGGAGCCTTATTATTCTTCAATCCTTTTAGTACTGTTGCTAATTCCTCCTCACAAAACAAATCTTCCTTCAAATCCAAAGTATCACAAACGTTTTCATTTTCCTCTATATTTTTTCCTGCAACTCTATCTCGGTTAAGCAAGTTCTCAAAATGTTCGGCCCATCTCTCTTTAGTTTTTTCCTTATCGCTAATTGCGACTCCCGTCCAATCTTTAACTGGACCAAGTTTGGAATAGCTACACCCTCTCAATTTATTAATATACCAGTACAATATTTTAATATTGTGTCGTTTAACTACATCTTCCACATCTTAGACAATTTTATCTATGGCCTTTACTTCAAACCTCCTTAGTTAAAATTTTAATGCATTCTCCACTTTCTTTACATTTCTTTTGTTTTCATACGATCTATCTATCATATCGATCTAGCACAAACCCATCCCAAGCAGAAAATCCCCCTCCCGGAAATGTCTGTACACTTCCCAATAATAAATACCATATGTGAACAATGGGCCAATTTTATACTTTACAGCCCTTTCTCCGGGGCTGTGAGGGGCCATATCAAACAGTTCGTGGTAATCAAACAGTTAATAGTAACGAACTGTAAGTAAGGAGCAACCCGGCTCAATAGTAACCGAAACTCTAGAAAACGGAATTTTGATACCAATAGATACATCAAAAGAATCGAATTGTTATGTTGATTTTGAATATATCAGTTTCATCAAGTTTAGCCTTACCCATCAAAAGTTACGAGCCTGAGAAAAGTAGCCTTATTCTCGGAAAAAGGGGGAAACGCCCCCTAAAAGTCATAGAATCTTAATGAAAATCACACCATCAGATGCAGCGTATCAGAGAACTCTACTGTAGGGGTCTCAAGCTCATATCTACAAAAATGTGGAATTTTGTATTTTTTTGCCAGAAGAAAGATCACAGATGCATATTTATTTGTTTTTTGTTTTTTGTTTTTTTTTCCAGGGGCGATCGTATCAACCCGGTGGTCCTAGAATGTCGCGAGAGGGCCCATTCGAATGGAAATTAAAAGCTCTAGTGCCCTTTTTGAGTGACCAAAAAATTGGTTATTTTTTCCCAAAGCCACCGGATCAAAATTTTGAAATAGCCATTTTGTTCAGCATGGTCGAAAAATTTAATAGCTATGACTTTGAGGACGACTTAATCCCCCACAGTTCCCGAGGGAAGGGCTGCAAGTTATGAACTTTGCCCATTGTTTACATATAGTATTGGTTATTGGGAACTATACAGACGTTTTCAGGGGGATTTTTTCTGGTCAGGAGGAGGAGGGGGGTGGTTACGTGGGAGGATCTGTCCATGGAGGAATTTTTCATGGGTGAAGGGAATTTTCCATGAAGGGGGCGCTATAGTTCCAAGCATTATTTAAAAAAACGATCAGGAATTAAATAAAAAAAAAATACATTTTTTTCAACTGAAAGTAAGGAGCAACATTAAAACTTAAAACGAACAGGAATTATTAGTATATGAGAGGGTTCATCCCCTCGTCAATACCTCGTTCTTTACGCTAAAGTTTTTTTTTATTACTTTCAAAAGAGCTATTTATTCTAATTAAGCGGCCTTTGTGATTCAGGGGTCATTATTAAAGAATTAGAACATTTAGCATAAAGAGGAATGTACTGACGAGGGGGCGAACCCCCTCATGTATGATTTAACTTCTCTTCGTTTTAAGTTTTAATGTTGCTCCTTACTTTCAGTTGAAAAAACTTGTTGTTTTTTTATTTAATTACTCCCAAAGGCATATGTATTAAAACTATCAAATATGCTGAATAAAATGGCTATTTAGAAATTTTGATCAGACAACTTTGGGGGAAAAGGGACATGGGGGAGGAGCTAGTTGTCCTCCAATCTTTTTGGTCACTTAAAAACGGCATTAGATCTTTTAATTTTTATTCAAATGCGCCCTCTCCCGATCTTCTAGGGCCATTGACTCTATATGATCACCCCTTAGGGGAAAAAAATATATAAAAATGAACATGCAACTGTGATCTTTCTTCTGGCAGGAAAATACAAATTTCTAAATTTTTTCTGATGGGAGAAATTCAACACCAAAGTTCTCTGATACGCTGAATCTGGTGGTGCAATTTTCATTAAGATTTCAAGAATTTGTGGGGGTGTTTCCCCCCTTTTTCAAAGATTGGACAATTTTCCTCAGGCTCATAGCTTTTGATAGGTAACACTTAACTTAATGAATCTTATATATTTAGAATGAGCATAAAAAGTCAATTCATTTGATATAACTATTGATATCAAAATTCTGGTTTTAAGACTTTTGGTTACTATTGAGCCGAGTTGCTCCTTACTTACAATTTGTCACCACAAACTGTTTGATAACAACATAATTAGGACTCGGTGAGTATTTTCACATCAAAAATGCAGTTTAAACACAAAATGAGATGGCACATAATCAATCTCAGGGAGAATTGTTGAAGTAGAAAGTGTTCACGAACTTTGCTTAAAGACATTTGCACTTTTTTTGTCAGTAAAGCGCAAATTGTGTTCTAGTCTTGAGAAGGCATGGGGGTAATCAGCCCTATTCATGTTAATTTTTGCTTGTTTTGAGTTTGACTTGGATATTTATTGTAATTTCTGTTTGTTTTGAGTTTTCATTTATTTATTGTTAGTGATTTGTGGTAGTTTTACGCTTGTAAGATTATTTGACTTAATTTTTGCTCATTCTTGGCTTAATGGAGCTCTTTACTTTTCTTTGAAAAACTTGATTTGTGGAAAAGTTTTTTTAAATTAATTTCTGTTCGTCTCATACTGACATAGTCTTTTTCATGGAAAAAACTAATATTTTATATCTTTTCAGTTTTTTTCTATAAGAATCCATAGTATGAATTGCTATTTGTATGTTGGAGAAACTTTTTCAATAATTTTTAATCCTGACAAAAACAATATTATTTTATTTAATTTTATAGCTTCTGAAGTTGACATGAAAGATAAAACTTAATATCACTCCCAAAAGATTTATCTATGCTCTTTGATAACCTGGATACAATTACACTCTTTTTATTTATTTAAGTTGTAAGAGCTGAGGTAGTAATAGTAGTATCCAAAAGTTTCAACTGATTATCCCCAGTCGTTCTCAACATATTCCTGAGGTGTCTTATTGACAATCATAAACACAATGCTTTTTTATTTATTTTAAAGTAACATTTAGTTTTAAAGCATAATGAGCCAATTACATAATTGTGGGGCGTTGACATGTTTAATATCCCTAAGGACATAGTTACTGGACTATTCTACTATGCTGAACAAAATGGTTGTCTCAAAATTTTGACTGGATGTGTTTGGAAAATAAAGGGACAACCTAGTTATAACCAATACAGTGTTTGGTCATAAAATGGTCGATAAGTTAACATAGTACTCACATGATGGTAAGACACCAAACCTTATTGATTATCTTATTGTAAACCAAAGACAGGCAGAATCAATAAAAGATACTTGGGTATATAGGAGTGCTGTTATTGATGTCAAAAGTAAAGATCCATCTAGTAGTATCTACAGTTAATTCAAAGCTAAAATTTTGGAAGGGTAACTATCTCCTGGGAAGTTATGATGTTGGCAGACTCCAGGGTGAGATTTTGAGATATTAAATTTGAGATAAGTTAGGAATGCAGCTAGGAATATTAGTGACAAAGCTTTGTTTAACAGAGAGAAGGGGATTGTACAAGAATTATCTGAGTGAGAGATCATATGAAAACAAGAAGAATGTAAAGAAAAAGGAAAAAGCATTAAAATATGAACTACAGAGGTGTGAAGTGGAGGTCATGGGTAAAATGGCCGAGGATCTAGAAGATGCAGCTAGATGGCATAATAGCAAAATATTATAGAAAATTGGCATGCTAATAAATTGAGAGGGAATAGTCAATCTGGACTTGTCCCAGTGAAAAATAGGAATAGGGGCACAATTAGTGATAAGGAAAGAGCAAAAGAGAGATGGGCAGAATATTTTCAGAATGTAGCCTACTAAACCAAGATAGAGTTGCAGGAAAAGATATAGAGGAAAATGAAAAAGTTTGTGATACCTTGGATGTGAAAGAAGACTTGTTTTGTGAGGAAGAATTAGCGACACTACTAATAGGTTTAAAAAATAATAAAGCTCCCGGTGCTGATAGTGTGGTAAATGAGTTTCTTTAATATGGTGGCTCTGAAGTTAGAAATAAGTCACTGAAAATTATGAATATGATTTTTTTTTAAAAAGGGGAAGTACCTAGCAATTTTAGTAAAACCCTGATTAAACCACTGTATAAGAAAGGTGATAAGAGTGAGTGTGATAATTTATAGGACATTAGCCGTGTCTCTGCAGGTAGCAAGTTAGTTAGTAATATGATACCTTTTAGACTGAGAGATGCTGCAGCCAAAGTTATAAGAGAAGAACAGTGCAGTTTTAGAAAGGGTAGAAGATGTGTCAACCAAATTTTCACTCTTAGGTTAATAATTGAGAAGCACCTGAATTATCAAACATCTTTGGTCCTCAGTTTTATAGATTATGAGCAAGTGTTTGATTCTGTAGATACAAAAGCTTTAGCAAAGGTTTTATCCTTGTATGGTATTAAATAAAAAAACTTTCCGAAAAATAAGTTTTTGAAAGAACAGTAAAGGCCATTTTAAATTTAAGCTTAGGAGATACAAATACCTGTTAAAATTCAAACTCAAAACGACCAGAATTTACTATTAAAGAATAAATGAAACCCAAAATGAACAGAAATTAAATAAAAAATAATAGGAAAAAACATACAACAAGTAATAATATAAATGAATAAATAGATCTTAAAGCGAGTAATGCTTAGATTGAATATGAAAATCAAGCTTAACATGAAAAAAAAATATTTTGCTATTAAAGTATAAATGAAACTTAAAACGAATGGAAATTAAATAAACAATCAATGCAAACAAACATACAATAGATATTAATGTAAATGAATAAATAAATCTTAAAACCAGTGAAACTTAAACTGAATATGAAACCTGAAACTTAAACCTGAATAAGTTTGAATCGAATAAAAATAACTACGAACAAGAGTTTGGGTATCGCCTCACTGCAGAAGCCTAAAACGTACTGCGTCATTGGCGCTTTACTGAAAACAATTCTTTGAAATGTTTTCACTTTTGTAACTTTAAGAAATCAAAAATTCATTAAGATTTTAGGGAATAAATATTAGCATATGTATATTAAATTGACAATGCACATTTTTTTTCAGTAAACTCATTTGAATTTTTTTTCAGTAAAGTATAAATTATATTCTGGCTTATAGGAAGCATAGGGGTTTTGAACCCTACTCATATTAATTTATGCTCGTTTTGAGCTTTACTCTAATTTTTATTTTAATTTTTGTTCGTTTTGGGTTTCATTTATTTATTGATACTGATTTGGGGTAGTTGTATGCTTGGTAGACTATATGATAGTCGCCAGGTGTTGAAACAGTGAATCATACCACAACGGAATGGGGCTGCTACGAGAATTAGCCTACCCTCCACCCCCTAAATTGACCATGCAGATTCAAAAATACCAATGGCACTTGCTTGCGAGTGGTGGAACACTCCGAAACTTGACATTTTATTATATTTTGGTGTTTCATGCAAGAAAATGCATGTTCCACAAAGTTTGAGGTGCAGTTTTCCGTTCAAATAGAAATGCCTAGAAGCCGTAGAATGTTTTCATAACAAACTAACAAGATTAGTTAGAAAACATGGCAGAGTTAAAAAAACTGGCAAAACTATATGAGTCTTGAACAGTCTTGGAAAGTATAAACAAAATCAAATTGAATATTAGATATATAAGGATATTAATTGTTGATAGATCCTTCAGTACAAGCTTTTTTTTTCACTGTAATTTTCATTTTCATTTTCATTTTCAATGCTGTAAGAACAGTAAAATAATAAATTTGCAATATACGAGTAATTCGTTTTCAGTGAAGCACCAATGACACAGAAGGCTTTAGGTTTTTACAGTTAAAGAAGGGGGCAGTATGCAAATTTTGTTTGTAGTGAAACTATATTTGTCTTGAACAATCTTGAAAAGAACTAATACATTAAACTGAATATTTGATGTATAATGATATTAATTTCTGAAAGCTCATCAGTTCAAAATTTTACTGTAATTTTAATATTTATTTTCAATATTAAATACAAAAGAAAACATTGGTAATATAATTCGTTTTCAGTAAAGCGCCAATGACGCAGTAGGTTTTAGGCTTTTGCAGTGAGGCGATACCTAAACTCTTGTCTGTAGTTATTCTTAACGGACATAACAAAATACTGAAACTTTGGATTATGTTCAAAATCCAGCTAGTTTTGGGAATTAATAGGATTCGAACCCGCAATGAATAGAAGTTTGGTAACTATACAAACCGAATTCTGGCCAAGCCTGTGTTGAAAAATGTAGACTAAGTTTTAGGAGATTTGTAATTTTATCTGGCCTCCCCCAGGCCATTCAGCGTATCCCAAGGTGGCGACAGGGGAACGTTCGACAGATATATAGAGTAACTCCATAGGAGGCACGGACCTTGGGGGGACCTTGTCCCTGGGGGTCCATAATAGAATCTGGGGCACCCTCGCCCGGGGTCAAATACAGGCGGAGGAGGAAGAAGGTCCCTCAAATGTACACTCAAAAGGGCCCACTGATTTGCCCACAAGTCCCATGAGTTGCAAACCTTCTCCCAGTAATGGGTTTAATTGCATGGTGATGCAGAACATCACCGCGGGAGGATCCTCTATAGGAGGACAACTGTGGCAGGGCGTAAGATCCAGATCTATGGACAACGACCTCTGCAAAGGGCTGCCTCGACCTTTTTGGGGTACCTGCAAGACTGAGGACCTTGCGGTCAACTCTAGTCCCACTTGAGGAGTGGCGCCCCTCGAGGAAATTATAGCCAAGTAAACGACAAAGCATTCGCAGGGGATTCTGGCTAATGGACAATTTTTCTGGGCTTGGTATGTTTTGACGGGTGTCTTTGGGCTGAAAAACCTCTTCCTAGCTGATTTATCTATTATGGGCTGCCTCCCCGTAGTAGCATAATATTTGTAAGCATGAATATATAATGAGTCGGAGGTAATAGGCTTGAGATTGTATGTGCAAGATTTTAACTCTAGTTGATAGAACAGTATAGCCAAGTGCTGAAAACCATGTTGTGACCAAGATGGTCCCCGGATTGCGCAAAGCCTCCATTCACGGAGGTCCCAGGGACTTCTTGCTGTTGGGTTCTACGCCGGCTTAAGCACTTCAGTGTAGACTTGAGAAGATATGCGATCCCCGGCCTGCACTGGTATCCGGGATCATTGATTTTCCTGAGGCGAAAATAATTTCAATGATTTAAAGATCATGAAAATTGGAACTTGGAATTTTACGACATTAAAAAATGACTATCGTATCGACATTTTAACTGACGAATTCAGACGATTCGAACTGGATTTATTAAGGAGTTTCAGAAACTCATATCCCAGGGGTAGGAAGCATGAAATTAGGTGATATAGAATTTGTTTACTCAGGCAGGAAGGATGGGGTACATAGCTTTCTCCTGGATTATAAACAAACATGTGAGGCAAGTTTATCTTTAATGAACTTAATTTACTATTATTCAGCGCTCGTCGCCTGACCATCACGTGTACTTCGCGTGTGTTGGTTTAAATTATTTTTGAAGTGAATTTATAACGAGATGAGCGTTTCCGAGCTTTTGTATTCACCGCTGTTGAACTTTGTTTTTGAAAATTTAAGTGGTGTTGATTAAGCCGTTATTTTACGGAAAGGAGTGGACTTTTTTAAAGATTTGGAAACTGTTAAGTCAGAGAAAGCAAAGCTATTGAGTTGTGTGAATGAAAATGATCCCCCCGTCAGAAGGGGCACTAATGCAATTCTCAGTCACCTGCAAGATATTATGGACTTTATGATGAAATGTGATGCCGATGGAAAACAGCTCCCTTGTTTTGTCATCAAAAGGCCAACAGAAGTCCCTCTTATCTCTGCTACAGCGTTTACACACATCACAGCCAAGCTTACTAGCCTTGAGCAAGCGATTTCGCTAGTTCCTTCCAAGATTGATTCGTACAATCTAAACTTCCCTCAATTACCAGTGATTAACGAGTCTGCTGCGTTTGATATACAAACTAAAGTTTTGACCTTCAATCCCCCACCTGAGCACGGCGGCCCGCTAAAGTGAAAATCAGTAATAGACTCAATTTTTGGTCATCAGCTAGTGACCAGAGTGCGGGCAATTAAAAAGCGGTGGACGGTGAATATTGAGAAATCTGCATCTGAAGATTTTTGCAAATCAGCAAAGGAAGCTCTACCTGGTTCTAGTGTGAAAGTTTTATCTTAAAAATACACTGGTGTTATTCGAGAGGTCCCGTCTGATTTTGACCTTGAAATGCTACGGAACCAGTTTGGTATAATCGGGTCTGTCGATTTGGAACAAGCAAATCGGTTAAGTTTGAATTTGCAGACGCGATTACTAAAGGATCATTTCTGCGAAACGATGTGAAGATTGGGTAATTAAAACTTCCGTGTTTATGAGTTCAAGCAATTGCCATAGTGTTGCTTCAAGTGTCGTTCCCCTGGGCACTTGGAAAGTGCATGTACTAGTAGCACTCCCAAGTGCGCTCGTTGTGCTGGACCGCATTTATCTACGAACAATGATCGTTGTACGGAATCTCCGAAATGTGCCAATTATGGAGGATCTCATCCTTCTTACAGCCTACGATGCCCTGTGATTAAGAAGATCACTGATAAGGTCTATTCTCAGAAATGAATCCGGACATAAGTATAGTCTCATTTAATATTTATGGAACGAGAGGCAAGGACTTTTTTATTGATGATCTGTATGTTAATTACGACGTTGTTTGTCTCCAAGAACATTTACTGACCGCCTTTAGCGAAAATTTTCTGAGACGAAGCAGTGATCACGTTGTTTTTGTGCGTCCAGCTAAAGTTACAAGTGGCCACCCTTCTGGCGGCTTAGCTTGGGTTTTTAAGAAAAATATTTCTGGTGCGAGTACTCTTCTTTTCCAATCAGATGACACATTTCTTGCGTTGCGTCTTGGTAATGTTGTATTAAATAATGTGTATCTGCCATATAATGATCGTTCCATTCGTTCACTTCAGAATTTCTCTTGTGCTTGTAATGGTCTTAAAACTTTAATTCAAAAGATATCGGATAACGGGTTGTATTTTGTTATTGCTGGTGATTTTAATACCGATCTGGTTTCTGATAATGTAAGGAATGGTCAGCTTTTTGATTCTCTCCCGGCTTATAAAATTGTTCGGAAGTCCCATGATTATACGTATATTCACCATTCAGGTAGTAAATCAGACATTGATCACGTTATTTGTTCTGTAGCTCTTGTCTGCTCGCCAGTTACGGTTCATTTTCACGAGAATGATCTTGATCACCTTCCGCTGTCTTTTTGTTTATCAAAGTCTGTTGTTTGTTCTGGGAGTATGTCTAAGAGTCGTGGTGTACGATCTAAATGATTTTATAAGCCTGATTGGAATGATGCGAATTTTTATGTTTATCTTATAACATTGGCTTCACTTCTAAGCAAGATTCATGTTCCTTATCAGCTTTTGCAGTGTAGTCAGAATTTTATTTATGCTAAATATGAAATAGACCGATATTATCATTCTATCCTCTCTGCTATGAAAGACGCTGAAAAATTTCTGTCCCAGTAAAGCGAATCCGAAAGAATACTCAAAAGCCTCTTTGGTCACTTGACCCTAACCTTAAGGCCTGTAAAAATAAAGCTAAACTTTGGCTAAAAATTTAGATAGATTGTGGTCGGCCTAGGTCTAGTAATGTTTTTCTTATTAAACAGAAAACTAAATTAGAATTTAAGAAATATCTAAAAAGTGTCCGATACCGAGGGCTTGATTTTCCATCTTCGCCTAAAAATTGGAGGAAAGTAATTAATTCAAGTAAAACAGATGATTCTGATGTAAGTAGTAATGCTATTCCACCAAGTTCTTGGCACGCATATTATTCGAAGATTTTCCCCGTTTTGAATTATTCTGTTCATAGAAAGTTGGATGAAACGTTTGTTAAAAGTGTCCCTAGATTTCTAAGCCAGCGCTTTGTTTTGCCAATATCGAGTTGTGAAGTTTTGAACGCTTTGAATCATGTTCAGTCGGAATCTATTGATACCGATTGTTTCTCTAAAATGCATCGAACTCCCCAATGTGCTGAACTTGTGTCACATCTTGCGCTTTTGTTTCAAATGTGCTTGGCATCTTCTGTCGTCCCGGAAAGGTTCTTGTGTGGCAGCGTGACTTCAATTTTAAAAAGAGGTAAACCGCCAACAGATTGCTCTTCTTACCGCCCAGTTTCTGTTTCTTGCAATATTAGCAAGGTCTTCGAGTATATTCTTTTACCTAATTTAACTCAAAATATTTCTTTCTTTGGTGAAAATCAACTTGGTTTCAGACCTGGTGTGGGGTGCCAACATGCTAATCGTGTCCTTTCTTCTATTCTACTTTCTAATTCTTCTAAGGGTAAAGGCGTATATCTCTGTACACTTGATCTTTCAAAGGCTTTTGATTCTGTTGTTCATAACCTGCTTTTCTTTTCTTTGGCTTTTTCTGGTGTTAATTTTTTAGTTATTTACCCATTGCAGGTTCGGTATTCTAGTTCTTACCTCCACCCTAAGTATTCTCCAAAAAAAACTATTAAAGTGTTTTGTGGTGTTAGGCAGGGAGGTGTTTTATCACCAACTCTTTTCAAAGTTTGTATTTCTACTGTTCTGGAAAAGATCTCAGGCACTTATTTTTCTGGTTCTACTGATATTTCTTACATTGCCTATGCTGATGACATTCTGCTGATTAGTCGTACTAAGTCTGCTCTTTCTGTGATGGTTTCCTTAGTTCCTCAGTCTTTCCTAAATATTGGTCTATCCCTGAATCTTGACAAGTGTGAATTCTTATCTTATAATCTGTCTTCGTCTACTCCTCTGGTATGTAATGAATTTTCTGTACTTTCTGTCTCTTCCTTTCGGACATTCTCTAGCTCTTTTCCGTAAACAGATTGTTGCTGATGCAGTAAGAAAAATTCAGTTCAATTATTCAAAAATAGGATCAAACCGTGGAAAATATAACAGAAGAGCTCTTGGGCGCTTATTCTCGACTTTTTCTGATCATTCTGTGCTTTATTTTTCGGGTGTTCATTCTGTTCTTAAGCTAAAGGATTTAAAAAAGATTAAAGTTACATATTTCAAATTTTGCCAATTTCTTCTTTCTCTGCCGCCATGGACTAGAAATCGGTATCTAGTTAAAAATTTCTATGCTACGGATGTAACTCAAAAGCTCGGTGACCTACACAAAAAGCTTTCTGCAGATGCATTTTGTAATATTGGCCCTGACCATGGTCTTTTACAGTTTTTTTCTTAGTTTAATTTAATTGCTACTGTTTGTTGAGTTCTTTTTTATTTTTATTTTTTGTTATTATGTTTATACTCCACTTGTACTACTTGTTGTCTTGTAGTTGTGGGTAATAAATGATTGATTGATAGACAGAGAGTAGGGCTCATGATGAATAAGGAAGCTGCTAAGTCTTGTTTAGGCTGGGAAGGTATTAATAATAGAATACTAATTGCTCATTTTATGACTAGAAAGTTCAGGGTATCAGTTATAGTAGTATACGTCCCTGTAGAACCGACTGACGGAGATACTAGTGACTCAGATGAATTTTACTTACAGTTACAGGAGCAAATAGACAAGGTCCCAGGTAGAAATATGATGTCATTACTGGGAGATTTTAATGCCCAGGTTGGTAGAAACAGGGATAGATGGTATCCCAGCCTAGGTAAATTTGGAAAAGAAAACAGTAATGGATACAGACTTTTGCAATTTTGTAGGTATAACAATCTAGTTATAACCAATACGGTGTTTGGCCATAAAATGGCTCATAAGTTAACATGGTATTCACGTGATGGTAAGACAGCAAACCTTATTGATTATGTTATAGTAAACCGAAGACTGGCAGGATCAATATAAGATACTACAGTATATAGGAGTGTTGTTATTGATGTTAAAAGTAAAGATCACCATCTAGTAGTGTCAAGGGTTAATTTAAATCTGAAATATCGGTAGGTTAACTACCTCCCGGGAAATTATGATGTTGGTAGACTCCAGTATGAGAATTTGAGAGAAACTTTCCAGGAACAGTTGAATACTAAACTTGAGAGTTTAAAATTTGATAATGTGGCAGATGGTTGGAAAAATTTTAGAAAAATAATTTGTGAAGTTGCTGAAGGTGTATTAGGAAAGAAAGCTAGAACTGCAGCTAAGAATATTAGTGAAAAAGCTTTATGTTTAATAGAAAGGAGAAAGGACTTGTACAAGAAATATCTGAGTGATAGATCGTATGAAAACAAAAGGAATGTAAAGAAAATGGAGAAAGCATTAAAATAGGAACTCAGGAGGTGTGAAGTGGAGGCCATGGATAAAATTGCCGAGGATCTGGTAAATGTAGCTAGAAGGTATACTAGTAAAATATTTTACTGGAGTGTTAATAAATTGAGAGGGAGTAGTCAATCCGGACTTGTCCCAGTTAAAGATAGGAATGGGGTCGCAATTAGCGATAAGGAAAAAACTAAAGCGAGATGGGCCGAACATTTTGAGAATTTGCTTAACCGAGATAGAGTTGTAGGAAAAGATATAGAGGAAAAGGAAAAAGTTTTCAATACGTTGGATGTGAAGAAAGATTTGTTTTGTGAGCGAGAATGAGCAACAGTATTATAATGACTAAAAGATAATAAGGCTCCAGGTGCTGATTGGGCGGTAAATGAATTTATTAAATACGGTGGCTCTGTGGTTAGAAATAAGTTACTAAAGAATAAGAATATGATTTTTGAAAAAGGGGAAGTACCTAACGATTTTAGGAAAACCTTAATTAAGACACTTTATAAGAAAGGTGATACAAAATGAGTGTGTTAATTATTGAGGGATTAGTCTGGTCCCTTTAGGTAGCAAATTACTTAGTAATATGATACTTTTTAGACTGAGAGATGCAGTAGACAAAGTTTTAAGAGAAGAACAGTGCGGCTTTAGAAAAGGTAGAGGATGCGTCGACCAAATTTTCACTCTTAGATTAATAATTGAGAACTGCCTGAGTTGTCAAATACTTTTGGTTCTCAGTTTTATAGATTATGAGTAAGCGCTTGATTATGTTGATAGAGAAGCTTTGGTAATAGTTTTATCCTTGTATGGTATATGAGACAAAAACATCAAAATGATAAGTGCTATGTACGAGAATAATACTGCTGCGGTTAAGGTAGGAAACAAGGTTAACAGCTGGTTTTGTATTAAATCAGGAGTTAAGCAGGGTTGTGTTCTATCCCCCTTTATATGGATCATTTTGATGGAATTTGTTTTAAGGAGCAGAGGAAAGGCGATGGGAGACCATGGAATCAAATGGGGAGGAAAAAGTCTCCTGAACTTGGATTATGCTGATGATTTAAGCATCCTAGATGAAAGTGTAAGCAAAATGAATGCAGTTTTAGAGGTTTCGCGAGTTCAGGGTGCTAGAAATGGTTTGAAAATTAATGTAAGGAAGACTAAGTCACTGTTAGGAAGTCTTAGGAAGACTGTGTTTTAATATTATTAAAACACAGAAAAAAGCAGTTAAAACACAACAAAAAGATGAAAAGGTGATGTTGGGTAATGAAAAGATTGATCAGGTGGACAGATTCACTTACCTTGGTAGTATTATTAGTAAAGATGGTGGGAGCAGTGAAGATGTTAAAAATAGAATAGCCAAGGCTGAGGGTGTTTTTTCAAAGTTAAGAAAAAGATTGGAAGAATAAGAAGATATGTCTGCAAACCAAGATTAGAATATTAGAAGCTAGAGTGATGACAGTCGTTAAATATGGCTCTGAAGTATGGGCGCTCCGAAAAGCGGACGAAGATTTGCTAGATGTTTTCTAGAGAACTTGTTTAAGGATTGTTCTTGGTACCCGGCTGACTTATCGTGTTTCAAGCAATAGGTTATATAAAAAATATGCTCCAATGCCACCCTCTAGGGCTATAATGAAAGAAAGGCTGAGGTAGCTAGGACATGTTGTGCGGATGAAGGATGATATATTGCCGAAGATCGTTCTTTCGGGCAACCGTCTAGGGCTAAAGGGAAACCAGGTTATCCTTGTCTGGAGTGAGAAAACTCCATAATGAAAGATTTAACGGACATGGGAACTTTGTGGGCGGGTGTAAAAAGGGAGGCTTTGAATAGATTGGGGTGGTGGAGGAAATTGCGTAGCTGTGTTGGCCTCAGGCGGCTTGGTGCTGCGGTGAGTTGTTAGTAGTAGTAGTAGTAGTAGTATTTACATTAATATATATTTTATGTTTGTTCGCATTGATTGTTTATTTAATTTCTGTTCGTTTTAAGTTTCATTTATCCTTTAATAGCAAAATATTTTTTTCGTTTTAAGCTTGACTTGCATATTCAATCTAAGCATTACTCGCTTTAAGATCTATTTATTCATTTATTTTATTACTCGCTGTATGTTTTTTGCTATAATTGTTTATTTAATTTCTGTTCGATCTTGGTTTCATTTCTTCTTTAACAGTAATTTCTGGTCGTTTTGAGTTTGAATTTTAACAGGTATTTGTATCTCCTAAGTTTAAGTTTAAAATGGCCTTTACTTTTCTTTGGAAAACTTATTTTTCCGAAAGTTTTTTTTAATTAATTTTTGTTCATTTTTGATTACAAAAAGTTTCAAGTTTTTATGGCATGGGGGGGGGGTACTTACTGTCCGATTATTCTTGACTTTAAAAAAACGGATCTAGAACTTTCAATTTAAATCGAATGAGGCTTTTTTCAAAGTCTATACGATTACCTCTTTGATAAAAACCTTATATATGAACAATAGACAGCTTGCATAACTTGTGGACAGCGATTGACAACAATGAATGGATTGAAAAAATAGCTCCAATAAGGGGATTTAGACCATTTCACTTGCTGACACAAAGGGATCACGACTGTTTGGAATTGACCTTCACAGGATTTTGTGTGCCAAAGCAATGTTGTATATACCAAGGAGTATGTATTTTAACCTTATAACTGTATAATTATAATAGATTTACTATGTGTTATTCCCATACAAAAGTTTATCTTGTTAAAGTATTTGAGGCGGTGTCGGCGTACATGGCATAAAGAAGAAAAACTTTAGCGTAGACAGTAGGAGAGGGGGAGGGGGAGGTTGGAGACTCATCCAATACGGGGCAGAACTTCACTTATCTCCTCCGTTCCAGATTTAGGACATTAGACAAACTCATTGGGCTGTAGATGTTGGACCGTTTGAGTTGTGGAAGACGTTAAAATACTCAAAAATACTTTATATTTTCAGTTATTGCAGGATTAAGTTCATAGATTGTGGAATGGTGAGCCCCCTGGGCCATCATTTGG
Organism: Artemia sp. Qi Xiang Cuo; assembly: GCF_049724085.1. Taxonomy (NCBI): domain Eukaryota; kingdom Metazoa; phylum Arthropoda; class Branchiopoda; order Anostraca; family Artemiidae; genus Artemia; species Artemia sp. Qi Xiang Cuo. Next base: position 22,718,924 of record NC_142814.1, on the reverse strand, counting down.
GTGAGCCTCAACTCATAATATGTAATTATGATTAATAGTTCCGTGTTATATGCATATATTATTCTATATATGTTATTTTGAGTTATAGTTTTATCGCATTGCGTTCATTTTTAAGCCTTGAGATAAAAACTAAAACCTTAGCGTAGACAGAGGTGGGGGGAAATCTCCCCCCTCACATGCATAATTGAGCAGCCACAGAGAAAGTAATACAAATGAAAATAATCTGTCTTTTGAAATTGTCTTGTTTCAAAAGACACCTATCTTTGACACTTCCGTTGATTCTTTATTCCCGTTACTTTCAGATGTAAAATTTTGAATATTATCGAATGGGCTAAGTCATCCCCTCCCTGAATAATTCACATTAGGGAAACCCACCCCTGGGAAATTCCTCCCCCCTCAAAGAACATTTTCCTTTCCTGCTGATAATTCCCCCGCGTTAAATTCCACCCAGCAGAAATTTATTTATTAATTTAAATTAATATAAGCACTAAATTTATTTATTAATTTACATTAACATCTATTGTATTTTTGTTTGCATTGATTGTTTATTTAATGATTGTTTGATTGTTTATGTGCCCCCAGGGCATAGCTTACAACGCCTACCACTGGGCCCTGGTGGGCTGTGTCGACACCGGAGTTTTTTGTTATCAGAACTTTGAGCTATTTTAACAAAATGTCTATCTCAAAATATTTATCTGATGCATTTAGGGCGTGGAGGAGGGGGGCTAGTTACCGTCAAATCTCTTTTGACTCTTAAAAAGTGAACAGGAACTTTCAATTTTCAGTCAAATGAGCCCTCTCTAAATTTTATATAAGAGTAGAAGTGACCCTAAAGCCCCCATTGCCCACCCCTGCTGCCACCTACAACTTTTTTTAACACCATATATGAGCACGAGAACCACGTGGTTTATGGTTTTTGTCAATGTGAATGAAAAAACAGGAATTTTGTCACATTTATGGATGTTTTCTTGGATGGTTATGTGTGTTGGTCGATTTATTTGATGTTTTTCATGGATGTTTAATTGTTTTTGTCAGTGAGAATGAAAAAAAATTAACTTTGTCAAATTTATGGATGTCAACAGCAATTCATGTCTGTTTTATGGTTTTCTCACTGAGAATGAAAAAACAGGAATTTTCTCAATTGGATTTACATAATCGCTAGGGGAAAGTATTGATTCACAAAGAGGGAATTAAGAAAGATTATGGTTTCTTTGTTGTTTGGCTAGCTTAACCTGAGAAATTGATTTACATAATCGCTAGGGGGAATTACTGATTCACGAAGGGGGGAATTAAGAAACAAACATGGCTTCATTAATCTTTAGGCCTGAGGGATTTATTTATTCTTGTTTTTTTGGACAAGTGTATGCGAGGGGTGCATGTGAAGGTGTCCTGGAATAGGAAACCGGAAGTACATGCATCCTTCTCAGCCAATCAGCGAGTCGGGTAAAAACCCCTTAACAGCCAAACAGAGGGCTGGTTAAAAATGATTTACCCCGTACAAAAAAAATAACCCTTGAGATTTCGTATATAACGGGCCTGCAATGTGATTAAATTATCAGAAAGTTCCAGAACACAATGGATAGAACACATGAAATTATTGATGAACTTGAAGCCTTGGCAGCCACAATTAGCAATTTTATTTATTTTTTTATTTTTTTTTTTAAAAATAAAATTTTTTTCCGTTGTCACCCTATAATTTATTCGGGTAAAACCCCCCCCCCCCCGCTGCACACGTCCCTATATGTTTATACGCGCTAAAAATTGTTAAAAACGCTCTTTTTTAGTTAAGTAAACCCCATCCGTCCGTCCCCCTCTGTTCACGACCTTAATTCTGGTTTTTTGATAAATTCCGTATCTTATCTAAAAGCAACTGTCAACTTTCTGTCTTTCCCTTAATATACTGTCCGCTATGGATTGACTTACAGATTTCTCGCAACGATTTAAATATCCGATAATTACTGACACCCCTTTAAAGTACATCCGGCTTTGGTAAATATACAAGAATTTGGATAGCGGCTTAACCAAAAGGTTTCTCTGAGAAAAATAGTTTTCCCCATCGAATTAAAAAAAACAGTTTCGTGTGAAAAGAGAGATTTTTGTTAATTAACATTGTGTCGTTACAGGCTTTGCTTAATTCATTGTGGTATGGAAGCATGGAAATGAGTTATTTCCAAAATTAATGCCTACAAATTTTTTTTGGATATGGGTGAACGGTGGGGGGGGGGGATTTACAAGGCCTCAAGTCTAACACCTCCATTGTAAGGTGAAAAAAAACTGTTTCTTCGCGTGAAAAGTAATGGGGAGTGGGTTTTAGAAAAATATACATTACTGTATTATGCGTAAATTGAATAGCATTTTTACCTATGATCGCAAATTCTAGGCATATACGCTATGTGTTAACAATCTTTTTATCGTATTTAAATCCTATATACTGGAATATTTAAATGGTGAAAATATAAACATTGATTTCTATCTTAAGACTACAGACTACTGTTTGTCAAGATTTATTTTTTCACATGTTGTGCAATAAAAACGTTTGATTTCTGAGCCAACTATATTTCTCATAAATTTTACTTTTTGCTTTTGCTTTTGGGTTTAGGGAGAGGGGGCTTTTTTGCGATAAATGCTTTCTAGACAAAATTATGGCTAGGGGGACTTTCTTAGTGATAAATTCTTTTCTAAACAAAATTATATGGATGAGGGTACTAACTTTCTTTCTGTGAAAAGGGGACAAATTATTTTGATACTAATTTTTCTCTTCTTTTTAAGGCAAATTATGAAGAATGTATGACGCCGCCGCCCGCTAAGAAAGCGAGAGTGGACGAGACAAGACCATCCATTATTAAGTACGCTGGCTCGACCCCAAAACAAGTGCAATCATCTGTACAAGAATGTAACGCCGCCGGCCCGTCCACCTTCCATCATACGTTGCCTGGGCCTTCAAGAGCTGCCCCACTTATGCAAGGTCAGGAAGTGGCCCTCCAGCATGCACTACCTGGTCCTTCGGATGCCCAAGTGCAGCCGGGATATGCAAATGTAAGCATTTTTCATACCTTTCTGTTTCTTCCAATGTTTTTTTAGTCTTTTCTTTTTCACTATTTTTCAACACTGTAAAAGTTTGTCTCAGAGATATTAAAAAAAATGTTATTTTCTCTATAATCCCACACCCATTGTTTTAAATTTTTCTGCCCCCCCTCCCTCGGAGATATCTAAATATAATGTAATTTTTTGCATGTCAAAGAAACCGCTCTTTTCTAATCTTTCCAATTTTCCATTGTAGACATCTTCGCTTTCTCATAATAATATTTTTAGCTAATTTCAATTAATAATCACCGCCTTTGAAACTCAAAATGCTATTTTTTCTAATCTTTGCTATTTTCAATGTATTCCCCATATCTCTTCGCCGCCATCTCATAAGCAAATATTTTTAGGTACCTTTGAAACTTCGTGAATGCTATTCTTCACATAGTTTTAAGAGAGATTATTCCTTTTATCTATTGCACATATTGACGTTCTAATTTGCACTGAAAATAGTTTACAAACCATTGCATTGATTTTAGCGAGGGGGAACCAAGCTAACGGTTTCCGACATTTGAAGTTCAATACTGGAAATTGGAATACTCGCGCGGCGGCTTACAATAATTGTGAGCTATTGAAGAGTTCACCGAACCTGTAGAACGGAATTAGAGAGAAACTTGGACTTATGTAGTCTAAGCGAATATTTCAACTTTTGACGGGCATTGTGTAAAGGGGGGCAGGGAGGCACGGTGGTGGGGCCGGGGAAGCGCTGTGGGAAGCGCCGGGGGGAAGCGCCATGGGTCAGGAAGCGCCACAGGGAAGCGCCACGGGTCAGGGAAGCGCCACGATGGCTCGAGAAGCATCGCGGGAAGCGATGCGGGCCCCGAGAAGCGCCACGGGCGATGCGCTACGGTGGGCTCGCGAAGGAAGCGCCGAAAAAGGAAAAAAATATTTTTAACACTTTGAAAATAAACGAACAAATTGTCGCCTTCATAAAGCATTTGTTCATTTATCTTAGATTATCTTCAGTTGAATTAACCAAATGTTATTAAGCAATAATAATCCAAATTTTAAAAACAGTAGGGCTGATTTGAACACTGAAAATAAGCTATTTTTTCATTTATAGATTGCATTGGTCCCCTACTCTCCGTCCAGTGAAGAAGAGGAAGAACCAATTCTAACACCGCCACTGGAGTTTCAAGACAATTCACTATGGGACGATAGCATTGAAGTACCTTTTAATATTGATGATTTTTTTACTGATTTTCATTCTAATGTGTAAAGTAGAACAGTTTAACAGGGGTAATTATATGGGCTGAGACAAAAAAAAAGGCAAATTTTAGATTATTTTACCTGGGACTTACCCGGGATCCATCCAGCCTCCGATATCCTACCGAATCCACTTTGAACAACTGAAGTGGAGTATTCTCCAGTTATTGTTGAACAGCTTGGGGGAGGGGTAATATACAAGAGGGAGAGGGGGGTACAACTCTCCCAGACTTTCAGCTGTCCAACAGAATTTTAAATAATATAGTTGTTTTCACTGCAATGTTTGGGGATCCCTTTAATACACTAATTGGCAGGAAAATTTGTTTCTGACCCTGTAGAAATTGTGCATGTATATGTAGACAAAAT